>NW_022991255.1:270000-438277 GCF_902827175.1 Gymnodraco acuticeps
CGCTCCACGCCACAGTGGTCCAAGACTTGGGGCTCCACGATGGCATTCAAAGAGTTCTCTTTGGAAACAATCTTAACTACTGGCTTCACAAGCTGGTGTTTGTAGACTCCATTGCCTACCTGACGGGGAAGAGACTGTGTTTGTCCTTGGACCGCCACATGCTGGTGGACGTGGATGATATATTCGTTGGCAAGGAGGGAACCCGCATGAAGGTGTCAGACGTGGAGGTGGGTGAGCCAGTCACACAAGGGACCACAACTAATCAGACATTAACTTTTGTTGGCTCACCTGGCATAGTTGTGGTTTCTGAGTTGTTCACACAAAAAATATTCATTTTAAGAATATGTTTTTTTATTATTTTAATGGGGGCATTATATGCCATAAGGTTAAAGTTAAAGAATAATGTGCTTACAATACAATTCTAAAGATTCTTATTAATGAATTCAAGGCATATCTTTGATTGAGGGGCCTTCACTTGGCTCGAACACTCAATGAACGCATGCTAACAAAACCCAAACCTCACATGCACTAACATGCACGGCTAGATTACAGCTGGATTACAGTCTCTGCTGTCATGTAAAAAACTGAAAAATATGATGTCAGTGTTGCTTTGTGTTTCTGATGAAAACAATTGGAATAGTGGAACAAATCTGGTATTGTACATTTTAAAGAACAATACAAGTAGTTTTGCGTGTTAAAGACAAATAGCTTCTCGGTGCGTACACCTTCCATTAGTGGCAGACATTTCCCAGCCATATATTGACTTTGGTCATATTTTGCCTGATTGTTAACATTTACAAAATTATTTTTTCAAATTGGCAAACCACCTTAGAATTTAGAGTTTCAGCTTTTCTAAATGTATTGCACATAACAAATCTAATGTAACTACATATGACTAAGGGTTTTTTAGATTACTGAGGTTTTAGCCGAAATGGTTTTTGATAGTTTTCTTTTTTTCAATTAAGATCTATAAAAGAAAACAAGTGTGAGCTGTATTTGTCATTCTTTCACAGGCACTGCTCAACACTCAAAACAAGCTGAGAGCACTGGTCCCTAATTTCACCTTCAATTTGGGCTTTTCTGGAAAGTTCTATCACACAGGTATGAAACATGTTATTATTGTATACACACTGCTTTCTATTTGCTTAGGAACTGTAAGGGGCTCTGGATGTCTACTCTTGTGCTGACCTGTTATCTGCGCTGAAGCAGGTTACAGCTTACCATAACCTAAATATGAAATTAAAAAGTACCATTGGAAACCAATATTGCAACTGAAGCAGAATATTTAAGATACAGTTATAGATGAATGGGTAAAGGACGTTCTTTACCTCAGTCTTCACTGCCTGATGGCTCTAAGTATTTATTTCTTTACTCCTCAGTGTGCAGCTCAGATACATGTATATTAACATGAGGCCAGAGATAGCTGTGGCCCTAATAAAGTGTGTGTGTGTGTGTGTGTGTGTGTGTGTGTGTGTGTGTGTGTGTGTGTGTGTGTGTGTGTGTGTGTGTGTGTGTGTGTGTGTGTGTGTGTGTGTGTGTGTGTGTGTGTGTGTGTGTGTGTGTGTGTGTGTGTGTGTGTGTGTGTGTGTGTGTGTGTGTGTGTGTGTGTGTGTGTGTGTGTGTGTGTGTGTGTGTGTGTGTGTGTGTGTTAGGTACTGATGTAGAGGATCGTGGAGATGACATGCTGCTGCAACACAGGATGGACTTCTGGTGGTTTCCTCACATGTGGAGCCACATGCAGCCGCACCTCTTTCACAACGTCAGCGTCCTGGCTGAGCAGATGAGGCTCAACAAGATCTTTGCTCAGGTGAGCACCACTAATTCTCTGTGACAAGGCACAGTGTGTGGCTATGTGGAGGGTGGAAGGAGTATGCAGCTGTGGGCCTACAACGACACTCAACCATAGGTGGAGTGAATGGCTAGTGTTACGACTTTATGACCACAGGAGTAGTGTCAACTTCAAAGAGTGTGGAGGTCTTTTGGACCTGTTCTAGACATTGTAGGAATAGCACTGAAAGGAATGTGGGTATGTAAATCAGCAGTACACTTTATCTTCTTGTCGTTCCCATGCTCCTCCTCATGTGCCCACATCCTGTCCTCTCTTTAGGAGCATGGGATCCCCACAGATATGGGCTATGCAGTGGCTCCGCACCACTCTGGGGTTTACCCAGTTCACAGCCAGCTCTATGAGGCCTGGAAGTCTGTGTGGAGCATCAAGGTGACCAGCACTGAGGAGTACCCTCACCTGAGGCCAGCCCGGTACCGCCGCGGGTTCATCCACAATGGCATCCAGGTCAGTCCACATCGCCAAAAGGTTCCTATTGGTCAACATTTCTCCATATAAATAATATATAAAATATAATAATAAAACTTTAGCAATTGTTCAGTTTGTCACTTTGTGCGACCTTAATGTACATTTTGGACGCTTTATGCAGAAAGACACTCGTTGCAATCTATTTCAGTAACAAGGCTCAGGTCAAAGGGCTGGCAGCATGCCACATCAGGCTCACAAAAACATTCAATAAAAGTTGATGGTACTGAGTTGAATGAGACATACACACTCAGAGGCCTAGTGCAGGTCTGGTTCCATATGTTTTTTGAAAATGTTAACATTTGCATTAAAACTTTTCACTAACTCCTCTTTAAAAGAAACTTAAATGTCCCGCATTAAGAAAATAAAGTTGTGATAATCTGTAAATTGTGTCCGAGGGAGAGGAGTTTCCAGTTCAATCTTTTCAGAAAGGATTTGGATTCAGCCTTTCTGCTTTTCCAGAAGAATCATATAGCTAAGTATAGCAGGATCTCTAATACATGCACAATATAGAAATGTGACCTTTGCACCACTCACAGATGCATACATCAGTGTTTCCCCTACCATCGTCTTGGAGGGGCGCCAACGGAGCCCCACGCCCCCCCCCTGAAATTCAAGGTGTTTAATATATATATATATAGCAACTAATCTATAACTACTGTCACTTTTCACATTGAACATGTGCTCTTTTATTAAATAAACTAAACACTTCCATTTGAAGTTGTGAGTTTAGTGTTTTTGACCCTAAGAAACACTGATGCATTAATCAATAACAATAATCCACAGCTCCTCTCTCTGCTCCAGAGGATTACAAACATATATATCCCAATGCCCCCCCCCCGCTCAGGCAGCACCCTCCCAATGCAGTAAACCTAGGGGAAACACTGTACATCATACAGTGCTAGTTCTTTATTCTAAACACTGTGCAGTACTACTGTTATTTATTTGAGTGCAGAATCAAGAGCAAACATTCAAAGGGTTAACATGGATCAGGCTCTGGCTGTTTCTATTGATCCAAAAGTCCATTAGACTTTGTTTAATTACAAAGCTACAATGTCACCAGTTTGTTAAAATGCCAACAAAACCACATGAGCACTAAATAGCCACCATCCTGTGTTTGTGTTCAGGTGCTGCCCAGGCAGACCTGTGGGCTGTTCACCCATACCATCTTCTACAACGAATACCCAGGAGGCTCCAAGGAGCTGGACAAGAGCATCAGAGGAGGAGAGCTCTTCCTCACCGTCCTCCTCAACCCTGTACGCAACCAGAGCGGTGCACATCACACTCTCATCCTCTGCCCGAGTCGTCACTCTTCCTTTTCTATCGCAGCTATTTACTTGAGTTGAGCCATGAGGGAAAAGAGCAGTTTTGGGAGGGGACTTGACTTTAGGGCCAATAGAGATTACCAACAGCAATAGTGTGCATGTTTTTTCTTTTCTTTTGGAGCTCTCATTTATATTAGTAACATACTGCGTATGTGTCTCTAATACCTCCATTAGTGTGTGTGTCTCTGTGTGTGAGAAGAACATTTATATCAGTCAGGTTTAAATAAATATGCATTTAACCAAAACACACACATTGTTTTTGTGGTTCTATCTTGTTTCAAATGTTTTAAAAGAACATTGTAATAGGATATTGTACATGTTAAGAGTTATCCATATACTTGTAGTGTGATTTAAATAATTATCATTTTTCTGCTACCTGTGTCTTTGAAACAGTAACGGGTGACTTTGTGCCTGCCCAATCCAGATCAGCATCTTCATGACCCACCTGTCCAACTACGGCAATGACCGGCTGGGTCTCTACACCTTTGAGTCTCTTGTGAAGTTTGTCCAGTGTTGGACCAACCTCCGGCTGCAGACGCTGCCCCCCGTCCACCTGGCCGAGAAATACTTCCAGATCTTCCCCGAGGAGAGAGACCCTCTCTGGCAGGTCAGAATTTAGATTTAGTTCTTTTTCAAGCTCCTGTTTTTTGCAGACGTGTTTGAAAACTGAATATAGCAGGTACTTTGAAATAAAAGCATTCCATGAATATTCTTCAGAACCCTTGTCATGATAAGAGACACAAAGATATCTGGTCTAAAGAAAAGACTTGTGACCGACTGCCCAAGTTTCTCGTCATTGGACCACAGAAAACAGGTAGCGCACTCTGTCTGCTTTTCATCTTTACCTCAGTCAATATATCTGTCTTTGCTATTCTAAATGTCTTCTTTCCTCAAGGCACTACAGCGCTTCATTCCTTCCTGAGCCTCCACCCAGCAGTCACCAGCTCCTTTCCCAGCCCCAACACCTTTGAGGAGATCCAGTTCTTCAGTGGAGCAAACTATGACAACGGGATTGACTGGTAACACAGGAGTACCATAAACACTGTCTTCACAAAGTCCCATAAACGTGGTGACAGACTGAACACAATATGACTAGAATTTGAATTCCTTTTTTACTTTAAAACTGTATAGGTCTTATTTTCTTAGGTTCAGTTTAGCTTATCTTATTTTTTTCTCTTGTGCAAGACCCTTGACCCCCACACTTCTCCCTGGACACTGTACAGTATCTGCCCACTGCTCCTAATACTGCTAGTCTGAATTCCACTCTGTGTGCTGTATTGTGCATTTGTACAATTGTACGTGTGATAGTACAAGTTTATTTGATTCCTTCATTTCCATTAATGTTGTACTTACCTGACATTCATTGAATGTATGTCAACGTCAATGCGTGATCACTCATCCTCCCCATATGCAGGGAAGGGATCTTTGTGAGCGGCTACACTATAAAAATGGGCTTACGTACGTTATACACAATTCCAGATTAGTGCAGCTTCCAACAAGAGGATATTTGTTCAGTATTTGAAATGAGTTGGAATCATTATTTAGTGTGACATCTGCTCTTTTTGTGATTCAAACGGTAACAGTGAAAGATAACGGGAACAAAAGGCCCGGGGATTTAAGTACTAATTTAGACACAAGCTGACTGGTACTGGTTTTATTTTCGATCCTCAGGTACATGGACTTCTTCCCATTCCCTTCCAATGTCAGCACAGATTTCATGTTTGAAAAGAGTGCCAACTACTTTGACACAGAGGCGGCTCCTAAGAGAGCTGCTGCGCTGCTTCCCAGAGCCAAGATCCTGGCTGTGCTCATCAACCCAGCAGACAGGGCCTACTCCTGGTACCAGGTGAGACCAGCACACACTCAGCAGGGCCCTGACACTCACTGTGTGTCCCACTGTGCAGGGCCCTGACACTCACTGTGTGTCCCACTGTGCAGGGCCCTGACACTCACTGTGTGTCCCACTGTGCAGGGCCCTGACACTCACTGTGTGTCCCACTGTGCAGGGCCCTGACACCCACTGTGTGTCCCACTGTGCAGGGCCCTGACACTCACTGTGTGTCCCACTGTGCAGGGTCCTGACACCCACTGTGTGTCCCACTGTGCAGGGCCCTGACACTCACTGTGTGTCCCACTGTGCAGGGCCCTGACACTCACTGTATGTCCCACTGTGCAGGGTCCTGACACCCACTGTGTGTCCCACTGTGCAAGGTCCTGACACCCACTGTGTGTCCACATTGTGCACGGTCCTCACTGTGCAGGATCCTCACTGTTTTGGGACTTAAAAGCAGTTCAAAACTCTTAAAATTGGTGTGTGTGTGTGTGTTTTAATGAGCACAGCACCAGAGGGCCCACCAGGACCCTGCAGCCCTCAACAACACTTTCCATGCAGTAGTGACGGGCGGCCCCTCGCCCCCCAGAGACCTTCTGGCCCTTCAGAGACGCTGCCTTCACCCCGGAGCCTACGCTCCTCACCTGGAGCGCTGGCTGCAGCACTACCAGCCCACACAGGTAACACACACACACACACACACACACACACACACACACACACACACACACACACACACACACACACATCAGTACGGTTCATTCAATTGTCAAGTGAGGTTTAAAGCAACTTTGGAAACGTCTCAAAAATATCTTCAGAGGTCAGTTTCCCTCCTCTATGGTCAGGAGTTGGAGCTATAGGCTTGCATGGTTTGATCCTTCAGTAAACATAGAAGAACATGTAGAGGTTGAAGCAGAAACATCTAACCATCTACGAGAAAAAAAAAAACGTTTTAGTTCCTCCTTGACGTTAGCTAGCACTTTCCATTTTGAATGCTGACAATAAGGAATAACAGATGCAGCTGATCAGACGTCAAGATTTAAATGTTAACAACACATTTATTCTGCAGGTATTTTCCTTAAGGCAAAAACCTCCTTAAGAAGGCATTATAAATATTTTCTCAATACAGCTTATCGAATGAGACACTTTAAAATGCACATAGAAATATGTGAATGGAAACACAGCTACAATAAAAGGCCTTTTAACACAAGTAAAATCTGCCTGGCAAAACAAGGTTTCATGTAGTTACAATAAAGCTCACAAGCACTACATAAAGATGGCGTACGTATAGGAACAAAGGAAGTGCTTACACACTAAAAAATGAGTTCTCATGAACTAAGTACAGATCGCGTTCACACCGGAATTAGAGATGGGTGAGTCTTGATTCATCCGGATCATTAACCCGGATCCTAGTAATGAGCTGGTCGTGACGAGTCTCCCCTCTCCATTAACCAGAGTCCTTTGAGTCCTACACCTGGTGTGACATACAAATTAAAACTATAAATTGCGTCACTCGCTACTCTCTTTATAACATGTAAAATCACATTACAACGTACCCCAGTCCATCTGCCTTTAGAAAGTAGGATAGCTGCCAGAAGTTATCGTTTGGCTCAGGGGACGCGGATCAGTGAAACTTCCTGCAGACTCGTGGGGACTCAGAGCCGTAACCGTGTAGCAGATCCAGAGATCCAGACCCGTCATGCACGAGCATAGCCGCGGGAACTGGGAAGTCATTTTACTTAGGGGGTGCGGACAAAAGTGGGGAGAGATTTCAACAACAGTAACATTACGTTTTTCAAATATACACCATTCGCAGCCCCTCCTCCAGTACCCCTACTTCCCGTGGCTATTGTGCACGAGTCAACAGCAGACTCAGAGATTCGCAAATCCTGACTCACTGTGCAAAACATAGCAGACTCGTGCGGACTCAGAGCCGTAACCGTTGAGCAGCAGATCCAGAGATCCAGACTCGTCCTCATGCACGAGTCAACAGCAGACTCAGAGCCGTAACCGTTTAGCAGCAGATCTAGAGATCCAGACTCGTCCTCATGCACGAGTCAACAGCAGACTCAGAGCCGTAACCGTATAGCAGCAGATCTAGAGATCCAGACTCGTCCTCATGCACGAGTCAACAGCAGACTCAGAGCCGTAACCGTATAGCAGCAGATCTAGAGATCCAGACTCGTCCTCATGCACGAGTCAACAGCAGACTCAGAGCCGTAACCGTATAGCAGCAGATCCAGAGATCCAGACTCGTCCTCATGCACGAGTCAACAGCAGACTCAGAGCCGTAACCGTTTAGCAGCAGATCCAGAGATCCAGACTCGTCCTCATGCACGAGTCAACAGCAGACTCAGAGCCGTAACCGTATAGCAGCAGATCTAGAGATCCAGACTCGTCCTCATGCACGAGTCAACAGCAGACTCAGAGCCGTAACCGTATAGCAGCAGATCTAGAGATCCAGACTCGTCCTCATGCACGAGTCAACAGCAGACTCAGAGCCGTAACCGTATAGCAGCAGATCCAGAGATCCAGACTCGTCCTCATGCACGAGTCAACAGCAGACTCAGAGCCGTAACCGTTTAGCAGCAGATCTAGAGATCCAGACTCGTCCTCATGCACGAGTCAACAGCAGACTCAGAGCCGTAACCGTTTAGCAGCAGATCTAGAGATCCAGACTCATCCTCATGCACGAGTCAACAGCAGACTCAGAGCCGTAACCGTTTAGCAGCAGATCCAGAGATCCAGACTCATCCTCATGCACGAGTCAACAGCAGACTCAGAGCCGTAACCGTATAGCAGCAGATCTAGAGATCCAGACTCGTCCTCATGCACGAGTCAACAGCAGACTCAGAGCCGTAACCGTATAGCAGCAGATCTAGAGATCCAGACTCGTCCTCATGCACGAGTCAACAGCAGACTCAGAGCCGTAACCGTTTAGCAGCAGATCTAGAGATCCAGACTCGTCCTCATGCACGAGTCAACAGCAGACTCAGAGCCGTAACCGTATAGCAGCAGATCTAGAGATCCAGACTCGTCCTCATGCACGAGTCAACAGCAGACTCAGAGCCGTAACCGTATAGCAGCAGATCCAGAGATCCAGACTCGTCCTCATGCACGAGTCAACAGCAGACTCAGAGCCGTAACCGTATAGCAGCAGATCTAGAGATCCAGACTCGTCCTCATGCACGAGTCAACAGCAGACTCAGAGCCGTAACCGTATAGCAGCAGATCTAGAGATCCAGACTCGTCCTCATGCACGAGTCAACAGCAGACTCAGAGCCGTAACCGTATAGCAGCAGATCTAGAGATCCAGACTCGTCCTCATGCACGAGTCAACAGCAGACTCAGAGCCGTAACCGTATAGCAGCAGATCCAGAGATCCAGACTCGTCCTCATGCACGAGTCAACAGCAGACTCAGAGCCGTAACCGTTTAGCAGCAGATCTAGAGATCCAGACTCGTCCTCATGCACGAGTCAACAGCAGACTCAGAGCCGTAACCGTATAGCAGCAGATCCAGAGATCCAGACTCGTCCTCATGCACGAGTCAACAGCAGACTCAGAGCCGTAACCGTATAGCAGCAGATCTAGAGATCCAGACTCGTCCTCATGCACGAGTCAACAGCAGACTCAGATTCCAATCAGACATAGGAACCTTTTTCTGTAAGGAGTGTAAAAAGGTTCTCATGAACAAATTTTAGTTCCGGATTTTTTTGGAGTGAACGCAACATTTTGGAACTATATCGGAGCTAAAGTGGGAAAAATACTGCGGTGTGAACGTGCCTAAAGATACGCCCCATATTAATACTCATTTAGACTGACTGCATGAAGAAGATCGTAGCAAATGCCGACAGAACAGCTAAAAACCAACATTTCACGCTGACAGATTTTGGTTCTTTTGGGGAAACAAGTCAATCCGATTGTTTGGTGGACGCAGTTTGAAGTTTACAAAGAGATGCAGCATGAAGGTCGGATCCTCACCGAAATAAATAAATAAGTTGTACGAAAAAGTGAATGCTTTGTAAAGGAAATAAAACAGATGTGTGACATCAGCTGTTCAATTGACCAAACACATGTTGTTCTTAGTTTTCATACCTCTTGTGTTTTAGGAGCATCACGTCTTGGCGAGCGGCATTATAATAATTCACTTTATTTGTAAAGTTCCGTTTAAAACAAAATCAATGCTTAACCATTTGAACACATAATTACTGTATATAGTATATACAACTATGCACTGGTATCTACACGACCTACAGAAATGCAAAACGGCATCAGTTGAAAGTAATTCTGTCTTTCTGTTTCGCGCATCATTTATTAGAATACATTTCATAACATGTAAGAGAGTTTTCAATAACATATCCGTATTTATTTATTTCTCCAAGTTATGTTTTTGTGTGCACTCAGGAGTATCAGACAGGCGTTTGTTTCATCATTTTAAGATTGGCTTTTACCCATTTCTGTAAATGTATTCTTCATATATGATGCAGAGAGATTTATGGTATTGTTTTACATGTTTCTCTCCATCCTTCCTTCGGTCAATGCTGTCGCAGTTTCTCATGTCTCCCGTCTCTGTGCGTACGCATGGGTCAGAGTGTCCGTGGAGGACCACTGATCTGTCAAGTTAGTTTTTTATAAATCACAGAGATTGCTCAGGAACTGGCGTACGCCATCCTTTGATCGTACGCTGCGTTTATAAATCAGGCCCCAGAACACAGGTAGCAAAGGTAACAGTGCTGCAACATGCTCTGCTGCCCCCTGCTGTCCAGTCTGAGGTTTACCACTCAATATATAATACTTTATGGACAGAGCATTAACAGGAATATGTTGTTGCTATAGATACTGTGTTCAGCACACGTAGGCATCACATGCCTGTGAAGGGTGTACACAATCCTAACAGGCTGCTCAAAGTAGATGTAAACGCAGCTGATGTTAGCCTAGCAGTCAGATCAGCTGTGTGTGTTCAGTATACTGTGATGTGAACACTTCCTCTTGAGGTGTGTTACAGAGAAGATGTATCTGTAGAAAGTGTGTGTATGATGGATACACAGTATCGGGAACTGGATCAGTGTTGAATGCTATCTATTACTTTATCCTATTCTTCATCTCCAGCTGTGGTTTTCAACCTGTTAACAGCACCAGCTACTGCTATATTTTATATGGTCATTTATTTCAAATATACTTCTTTTTTTCTACCATGTTGTACTTATCTGTTACTTGTTTTTTTCACTTATTGTGTTTAATTATTAATAACGTGTCAACTTTTTTATATAATATGTAAATCAACCCTTTTTTAGTTAATCTGAACTATACTCTTGCTGTTTCAATTTGTCCCATTGCGGGACAAATAAAGGAATTCTAATAATGGCTACTTAAACACCAATGGAGGCAAGCATGGATTATGATCTCAGTGGTAACTACGTTCCTGTGGGAGGGGCATTGGGGGACTGCCACGATGTAAACGGCTGTACAGAAGCTGTATCATCATGTGACTGATCATGTGACTGTGCTCTGTGGTGTAGCTGCACATCGTGGACGGAGCTCTGCTGCGCTCCAACCCTGCACTTGTGATGGAGGGAATCCAGAGATTCCTCGGGGTCACTCCCATCTTCAACTACACCCAGGCTCTAATGTTCGTAACTCACACACACACATTATGCACATTAGAAGTTCAACATTTAGATAGAAAACATTTTAAAAAATGTAAGAGTTAAAACCAGCATATGTTTCCATACATCACGTGTGAAATAAACTGTTGTTGTCAACAGGTACGATGACAGCAAAGGTTTCTGGTGTCAGCGTGAGGGAGGTCGAGCCAAATGTCTGGGGAAGAGTAAAGGCAGGAAGTACCCGGAGATGAGTCCTGAGGTACATCTCACTCTGCTTCACTCAATGAGCCAACAGAAGCATTTAAACAATGGTTTTGGTCCACTTAAACTTGGCTCTTGTTTCTAGTCTATAAGTAATAATAAATTGTACCTACAATGTTTACATTAATATAATATTGTGGCACCTGGGCCTGTTTTAAACACACTGTAGGAACTGCACTGCAGTAGAGCACCAACCATGTGTTACTCCGCTGCTGAAAGTAGTCTCCTACAAATGCACCGTAACATGTGTTAGAAACTACAGAGAGCAACTGTTTGAGGGAATGAGCTGCTTCTAGAGGTTAAAACCTTCAGTAGGAAACAAAGACAGGACTAACAGTTTTTTTTATGGAATTATAATTATTTTAAAATAACAAAAACATAGAATAACAACCTTCAAACCCCAGCAGTCCGTGCAGCACTGCAGAAGCCCCCCAGCAGCATATTGACCTACTGTGTACCGACCTCTGACATTTCCCAATCTCTTTGTGTGTGTGTGTGTGTGTGTGTGTGTGTGTGTGTGTGTGTGTGTGTGTGTGTGTGTGTGTGTGTGTGTGTGTGTGTGTGTGTGTGTGTGTGTGTGTGTGTGTGTGTGTGTGTGTGTGTGTGTGTGTGTGTGTGTGTGTGTGTGTGTGGTGTGTGTGTGTGTGTGTGTGTGTGTGTGTGTGTGTGTGTGTGTGTGTGTGTGTGTGTGTGTGTGTGTGTGTGTGTGTGTGCACGCGTGCACGCAGTCCCGTACCTTCCTGACTGAATACTACCGCGAGCACAACATGGAGCTGCTGCGTCTGCTGAATCGGTTGGGCCACCCGCTGCCGTCCTGGCTTCGCCAAGAACTCCAGAGCACGAGCTGGAGCTGAGGCCAGCTCTCACACACAAACACACACACACATACAGACACACACACAGACAGGAAGGCTGGGACTGGTGTCTGGACAAACCCAACACTCGGCTCTGATGAAACTGGAGTCCCTGATCTGGAATCAGCAGAAGTTCAGTGTGAAGGTTTCTGCTGTTCACCGGAGAGGAGACAGTTCAGATTGTGGCTCTGCAGAGGACCCCAGAGGACAGCTTTAGTGGCACTGGGTCCTCAGTGTGTGTGTGTGTCTGAGTGTCTGACAGGCTGACACTGAACATCAGGGTGTTGTGGATCCACAGAACTATAAGGACAGGTCAGCCTTAATGTGAGTCTTATTGTGTATGACCCGTTACAGACACACACACATCTACCTGCAGGTTCCTGTCCTCTGCACACATTTAAAGTGGGTGAAGCTGTGTGATGACAGGTGGATGTAAATACCATGTGATGGATGTTCTGCAGGCTCCGCCCACACTGTCAGCCAGCAGCTGTCTCACTGTCCTCTCACTGAGCTAAAGGTCCTGACTGATGGTGGACTGCTCTCTCTGTCGGCTAAAGTCTCCATTTAATCTCCAGGTTTTTTTATGTAAGATTGATTAAATATGAGCTGTTAACCTAATTAGCATAGATGATGAAGAGTGTATATATACTTGTGGCACAGTGGGTTGAGCGTTGGTGATCAGATCAGGGGGTCACAGGTTCAAACCCCACTGCAGGCAGCATGTCGTTGTGTCCCTGAGACACTTCACCTCAAAGTGCTCCTGTGGGGATTGCCCTCAGTATTGAGTATGTAAGTCGCTTTGGATAAAAGCGTCTAACAAGTGACATGTCATGAAATATATGGGGACCATGCAGCAAGCTGCTGAGCAAAGGTTGTGTTGCACCACCACATTTTTACTTATTTAATCTGAGTGATTCTGAATAAAGTTTCAAACCTCTGGAGCAGAACCCTCAGCTGCTGTGATGTCATATCGTTAAGGAATGATTGGCCTGCTTGGGAACCAGTGTCCATGGAAACAGTTTGCAGTGTTGTCTCATTTCTGAGCTGGAGGCTTCACCTTCTCCACAGCAGTTGAGGCTCATGGGTAATGTCAGGACGAGACTGGTTGTTCACCATTACTATTAAATGAAAATCATGAACAACAGCAAAATTACGAATGACATTTTCCAAAGAGACAAAAGTTATATGGAACAGGTAAATTCAAAATATACTGTAAGCAAGGCTATATATTGTAATGTTTTCAACTTTATTGTTTATAAAAGTATAAATAACGCCACCATAAACCTAAAGGCTGAATTTAAAATATTCAAACATGCACTCAGAACAGTGGGGGGTGCACTCTGAGCCCCTGTCACCCCGCTCTGCATGGTGACCTGTCATTCAAAACTGATGGAGATTTTCTGAGAATCAATGCATTATGGCAAAACATGTTCATACAGCCATAGTAAAATATTCCAGTGTGACTCTTGTTTTGTGTTAATAGTCAGCTAAAGTGGAGATAACCCATGATGCACCTGTTTCCACACACACAAGACTAACATGAAGTTAACCGACATGGACCAGTGTGGCTCCAGTAACACAGTGCTCCACAGTGAGAGGGCTGAGAGAACAGAAAGAAGCCTTCACTAGTCAATCGTCTTCTAAAAACCTACACAGACTGCTAAACACACACTCACCCCTCACAAACACTCACAGTCTTGTCTCCATCAGAGGACAGTAGGGCAGGATGTCAGTGTGTGGAGACGACCAGAAGCTGCTGTCTAGTTTTCTGTTTGTTTTGTATAAATGTCAGAAAGGCCAACACTGTATCATCTCTAATAAACAGAGAGGTTGGAAATGATGTCTGATGCGTCCGTGTTACCTCACTGATCAAACGGGTCGGAACCAACAGCAGGAAAAGGAGTCGTGCTCCGTAAGTCTTCCTCAAGAAGGCTCTAGTGTCCGAGGGCACTCCAAAGCAACATTGGGTTACTGCAAGTTTAACATGCACACACAGCACACAATGAAAGAAACGCTTTTAAGATGATCTCTAAAGCAGCCACACATGCACTGCAAACACACCGACATATACGAAAGAAAATGAGATGCTACTGAAACACAAACGCACAGCTGCTCCAAGGAAATCTCAGCTTTAATCTGCACAGCTGTTAGCCACACACACAGTACCACACAACTCTAATCTCCACTGGGGTCATGAATAATGTTGTAGAGATCATCCACAGTGAAGAGTTTAATAGACATGGCCCATCCATGAACATTTGCAGTACCCTGCTGAGGGAAGCCTGAATGAAACGCTGGAGGACTTCTCATCCGGCCTTCTTCACATTCCATTGAGCTCACCACTGCTGGAGCCCCGCTCTGTGTCCGTCACATCAACACAGCAGCCTTTGTCTTTTCATTTAGTTCCATTCTCATTCTTTTCTTGGGATTGTATTGGCTTTGAATACATGATGAAGAGGAAGTACATTTATTTTAAATGATAAAGTTCCAAAAAGTGAGGCTTCCTAATGAGCTCTGTTTGTGATTGTTCAGGACAGGAAGACCTCTCACTGTGTGTGGTGTCTTTTTTCAAAACTGATTTATTTGTATCTTTTGCATTTGTATAAGTTGTCTTACATTTTGTTGATGTGAAAGTCTCTCTCTGTCTTCAATGATAAGTCGTGATTGTTGCTTACTTTATTCTTCAGAAATGATGAATGGAGCTCTGCCTGAAGACATGTTGGCATGTTCACCGCTTCCTCCTCCTTGGTTAACATTTAGTTTAACATGAATTGTTTTTTAGACATGAGTTCATCTACATGTGGAGGTTGCTACAGAGTCACACCACCCACTTTCACTGCTCTCTGGGGTCAATGTCTGTAGGAGGCAGAGAGTGGTTCATCCCCCTTTAAAGCTGCACGTTGTGTAGTGCAGCCCACGACAAATAGAGCACTGAGTATTTTTGCTCTAGTACTAATACTTATATCTACATAACAATGACTGTAACACATCAGAGTGGCACCTTACTTTATCCTCTCCAAACTGGGAGCTGAAGTCCCGCCTCTGACCGATCAGCAGGGGAGGGAGGGTTACTATAAAAATGTATTTCGTTACAATTACTGGTTACTTGTAAAAAAGAAATGTAATCAGCAACGCAATCTAAGTAACACAATATAAAAGTAATGTAACCTGATTACTTTCGGTTACTTTTGGATTACCTCAATGCCAAATGCAAACCAAATCATTACAAAAGTAAATAAATATACAAATATGTTTATTATGTAAGACAACAGAACAATGTGTCATCACAAATTAAGGCAAGGCTATGGGCATAGATATGTCTCATAATTATTTGTGTGAACATAAAAATAATTTGTGTGTAAATATGTGATTTGTAAATGTAAAACAACATCCACAAATGCATTTAAAAGATTTGCAAACTCACAAATACATTTGCAAGTGTAAAACGGATCTGCAAATACGCTAAATATGTTCACAAATAAAAAAAAGATCTGTGAATATCTCTTTAACATTTACACCTTTCGATCAGGCATTTGTGAATCCAATTTGTATTTGTGGACCAAAAATGCGCTTGCGGATCTCAAATCTCTGTTCACGGATCGTCTTTTTACACACACGGAATTTTGAGCCGAACAGAGATTTGAGATCCGTGAACAGAGATTTGAGATCCGCAAGCGCATTTTTGGTCCACAAATACAAAATGGATTCACAAATGCCTGATCGAAAGGTGTAAATGTTAAAGAGATATTCACAGATCTTTTTTTTATTTGTGAACATATTTAGCGTATTTGCAGATCCGTTTTACACTTGCAAATGTATTTGTGAGTTTGCAAATCTTTTAAATGCATTTGTGGATGTTGTTTTACATTTACAAATCACATATTTACACACAAATTATTTTTATGTTCACACAAATAATTATGAGACATATCTATGCCCATACAAGGCCTACAGAATACTATTGTTTACAAATTCAGTTTTAGCTTAAAACTTTAATTAAAAGTAAACACATTTTTATTTATTTAGTAAATCGGGTGTCCATCTACTGCATAAAATATATATATATACATATACAAGAAGAATTAAAGGTGTCCTATCATGCAACATGCACTTGTTGATGTCTTTTATACCTCAACATGTGTCCCCGGTTTGTAAGGAGACTCACAAAGTGTCAGAAAACAAAACCCTCTCTCTTTTCCTCCGTACCCACATCTCTAAAAACGGGGGTTCAACGGAGCTGATCCAGATTTGCTGCCGATATGACGTCATATTGGAGATGTGGGCTGGCCTGGCTTTACACCCATCAGAAACGTTTCCATCAGTAACAATGCACAACGTGTTTTGGACGTAATATGATCTTTGTTTACATTAGCAAGACACATCAATATATACTCATGTTGCTAGAGTCACTGGTCGAGGAGGTTGAGTCGCAGCCATCTACGACTCAAGTCTTCTCATAAAAACCAAATCAAAAACTCTTTCGAAAGCCTCATTCTTAGTATTTTGCACCCAACTTGGAAAACAATTCAGCCAATATGAATTGTATATCGGGCCCCAGGTCCTTATTCTGAATTCATATCTGAATTTTCAGAATTGTTATCAAGTTTAATCCTTAAAACCTATAAAGTCATTATTGTGGGTGACTTTAATATTCACGTTGACGTTGACAATAGCCTGAATATTGTTTTTACCTCATTATTAGATTCAATTGGTTTTATACAGAATGTACATCAACCACACCCTCAACATTGTTCTAACATAACGTATTCAAATTGAGCATCTATCGGTCAGTGCTCATAACCCTGTTTTATCTGATCACTACTTATTCACTTTTGGTGTTCTGTTATTAGACTATAAGCCACTGCTTAAGAAAGCCTACAAAAGATTCTGCTGTAGCAACAAGTATGGAAATAATTCCATCAGTGCTTAGCTCATTAACATCTCACAGTCCAAGGGAGGACTCCTTTACTAACCTTACGCCCCCCCAAATAGATCATATGATTGATAGTGTTACAGGGGCGCTAAAAATAACACTGGACTCTATTGCCCCTTTTAAAATTAAGAAAATGAAACAAAGAAGACTAGCTCCATGGCATAACAATGAAACACGCATAATAAAGCAGAGGACAAGGCAACTTGAAAGGAAATGGCGCTCCACCAAGCATGAAGAATTTCGGTTACTCTGGCTTGATAACCTTAACAAATATAAGAAGGCACTACGCACTGCCAGAGCAGCTTATTATTCCTCCCTAATAGAAGAAAATAAAAACAATACCAGGTTTCTTTTTAGTACAGTAGCCAGGCTGACCGAGAGTCACAGCTCCATTGAGTCTTCTATTCCTACATCCATCAGTAGTAATGACTTTATGAACTTCTTTAATGATACAATTATAACTCTCAGGGACAAAATAAACCACCACCTACCCTTAGCCAGCACTGAATCACCCTTAACACCAGACATATACTTAGAGTGCTTCTCTCCTATAGACCAAAACCAACTCAATTTAATTATTTCATCCTCTAAAGCACATGTGTCAAACTCAAGGCCCGGGGGCCAAATCAGGCCCGTGGTGGATTTAATTTCGGCCCGCAGAATAATTTCTAATTACTATTAGATCTGGCCCGCCGGTATATTGCACGCACACCTTCACTCTATCCTGAGGGTTTCCTCAGCTCAGAGCCTGAGCCCAAACATTGATGACCTTGCACCCAAGATGAGACGCCAAGTATCTGAACTAGCATCACAGAGCAGCACACTGAGTTTAATGGATGTTTCCTTCTGCACTTTTTCTCTCACGACAACAGAGCACGTTTGGTTTTTTCTTTGAGGGAAATAGTTTTTTTTAAGCTGTTGTTGGCCTGTGGGAAAATGTAAATGACTCCGGAAAAGCTGCAGATAGAGCCAAATTAATGCAACTGATTATTTAATGTTTAATGTTGTTTTTATAGGCAATCATTTAAGCCTTGTTAGTTCCAAGTTTATTATGTGCAATAAGTTAATTTCACTACGTTTTGCAATAAACATTGAACCAGTCCGGCCCTCGACTAGTACCGATTTTTTTATTTTGGCCCACTGTGTATTTGAGTTTGACCCCCCTGCTATAAAGCATCTACCTGTATCTTAGTCCCTGTTCCATCTAAGCTGTTCAAGGAAATGTCTCCCCTAATTAATCCACCTGTATTAAATATGATGAATATATCTTTACTGTCAGGCTATGTTCCACAGTCATTTAAAGTAGCTGTAATTAAACCTATTATAAAAAAACAAACCTTGATCCTGAGGTTATGGCCAACTACAGGCCAATATCAAACATTCCCTTCCTCTCAAAAATCCTTGAGAAAGCAGTGGCCTCACAATTGTGTGAATTTGTAAGTACAAATTGTTTATTTGAGAAATTCTAGTCAGGTTTTAGAAAACATCATAGCACAAAGACAGCACTGGTTAAAGTCACAAATGACCTGCTTTGTGCATCTGATAATGGACTTGCCTCTATCCTGGTTCTGTTAGGATAGGTTCCGCTGCCTTTGACACTATTGACCATAACATACTACTCCAAAGATTAGAGTTTTTGATAGGTATAAGGGGACCTGCACTAAGCTGGTTCAGGTCTGATCTATCAAAACGGTCTCAGTTTGTATCTGTCAACGATGAATCCTCATTACAAACTACAGTCAGTCATGGAGTACCGCAAGGGTCTGTACTTGGACCCATCCTGTTCATCATATATATGCTACCATTGGGCAATATCATAAGGAATACCTCCATCAATTTTCATTGTTATGCAGATGATACACAATTGTATCTATCAATTAAACCAGATGTACAATTTCCATTAGTTAAACTGCAAGAATGCGTCACAGACATAAAGACATGGATGACCAGCAACTTTCTATTATTAAACTCTGACAAAACAGAAGTCATTATATTTGGCACCTTCGGAACAAACTGTCCAACAACAACATTTCTTCGAATGATATTACCTTAACCTCCAGCACCACTGTAAAAATCTTGGTGTTATCTTTGACGAGGATTTGTCTTTTAAATCCCATATAAAGCACATTTCAAGGACTTCCTACTTCCATCTACGGAATATTGCAAAAATCAGGCACATCCTAAATCACAACAATGCAGAAACACTAATCCATGCTTTTATCACCTCCAGGCTGGATTATTGCAATTCCCTTTTATCAGGCTGTCCAAACTCTTCATTAAAGACCCTTCAATTCATACCAAATGCTGCAGCATGGGTTTTAACAGGAACAAAGAAGATGGACCACATCACTCCTGTTTTAGCAGGATTGCACTGGCTACTGTTAGAAATTAAAATCAATGTTTTATGGCATAATGTACCTTAAACATACCGACAGTTTAAATGCTATTTTATTCTGGAAAAAACCGGAAGTTCTCAATACCAAGCTTTTATTCTGAAAATCCTTCATGACGACATCCGGGACTACCGTCCATTAGTATCATTAAAGTGGCTATTGACGCCGTTAACATGTATTACATATAAAGTTATGAAAGAGATAAGGAGGAGAAAAGGCATGTGGAAGTAAGCAATGAATGTAAAATGTCGAAATCCTCTGTTTAACGCGATATCGGACACAGACGAACGAGGGGGGGAAGTCCCCTACGTCACTACAGCTCACAGAGAGGAGGAGCGAACAGCGAGGAAGCGGGAAGGACGAATGCTTGTACGCTCTCTTCTGCACGGCCGGCAACTGGAGAGGAAGCTGCAGACTTTCTCTCCAACGGACAAATATCCTGTTTGTGACTTTACCGCGCCTTTTTTATTAATTAAAGTACCAATTTGAAAACATCTCAGAGACTCCATTTAGTCTCCTTTTTAAGCTTCTCTTTCCTGGACGCGAGAATAACCATCACTGTTAACACCAGTTAAGTCCAGGATTGATTTTAAAATACTTTTACTCACAAACAAAGCGCTAAATGGTCAGGGACCATCCTACCTACAGGATCTTTTAATCTCCTATTGCCCCTCTAGGGCAATGAGATCCCAGAGTGCAGGTCTGTTGCTGGTTCCCAGAGTCCACAAAAAAAGGTCAGGTGCTAGAGCTTTCGAATCAACTTCCAGTGTCGATTATGGAGGCAGACAGTGCCCACACATTTAAGAGTAGGTTGAAGACTTTCTTCTTTGGTACAGCGTAGTATACATCCTCATGGACCCTTCGTTTTAAGGAATTTTAATTATTATCTGTTCTTCTACGTTCTTCTACGCAGTGCTGGAATTGGGCCGGTACTCACCGGTACGCAGTACCGGCACTTCTGGTTCTGACCCATGGAGTACCGGCACTTCTTGCTCAGTACCGGCATGCTGACGGTACTCCGGTACTCATGCACCGTGCCAGTACTCAACACTCTCCCGCCGTTCTTATTATACATCCATATATATATATACAGCCGCCCGGTACTCAGTAGATGCGTCATGAGGTGCCGAACGGACATTCTCATCGCTCTAACCGCTGGAGTTTCACAGCGGCTGTCAGCTGTTTACTCCTGTCATTCAAACAGAACGTGCTGGAGAGGGGGCGGGGCTTATCTTCTCCATGTAAATACTGTGGTGGAAACGACTATGTCAAAATTAACCTATTTGACCGTGATTTAATAGTAATACACGTTTCAAAATAATAATAATAATAATGCCGAAGTAACAACATACTGAAAACTGTTAGTAAAACCATGTTTTAATGCTTTACAATTTACATACCTAGATGCACGTGTGTTGTGTTTATGCAGTGCAACTCCCACCCAGTGGGTGGCTATGTAGAGTGATAGAACAGAGCAGGCACGCCCCAGAGAGAAGGAAAGCAAGTCACGTCACAAATTAGCATTTCTAAAATGTTAGCGTGGATTAATAAAAGTGCAAAAAGACAGCGGTTGTCGCCGGAAGAAACTTCAAATATAGAGAATGCTGTGCCTGTGTTGGAAATTGTGTCTGATGGGGAGCTTTCTTTGGTTGATCCTCCTGCTCCAAGTTCTAGTGCATTAGCATTAGCACTAGCTCCGCCGCCTCCTCCAGAGCCTCTAACGTTAGCTGCTGCTGACGCAACTGCCACCACCAACACCGGGCAAAGCGATGCACCTGACTGCTGGACAACGGACCAGGTGCAATATTTTTGCAAGACCAATGCATGGCTCCTTCTTAAAGATAAGAAGCTAGGATGTCGGATATGCAGAGATGTCAAATCTTTGGGAATACACACTGGACAAGGACTGAAACTGTCAACTGAATGGGGTGAGTGTGCAGTGTCTCATTTCGGTGTTGACAAGGGCAAACAACAAGCTAGCCTGAGAAAAAAAATCAAAGAACATAAAGAATCACAAGCCCATGTAAAAGCTGCTGACATCCTTACATCTGCTTCACGTGAAACTATTCAACATCAAGTGCAGTCTATGCATAAATCTGAATTAGACACCACTATCAGAGTTTTTCGAACGGCATATAAAATTGGCAAACATAGCCGGCCATTCACAGACATGCCAATTGATTTGAATGTACAGAAACTGAATGGGCTGAACGTGGGCAGGGTTTTGCACTCCAATAAAACCTGTGGCGAAATCATCGACCACATAGCTCATGAGCTGAAGAAAAAAATGGCAAAAGACATTACAGAAAACCAAAGAAAACTCTGTGTTTTGGTCGATGAATCTACCACTATTAGTGGTAAAACGGTGCTTGTTGTGTGTCTACGCTCAGCATTAGCTGATGCTGAGCCCGAAACGTTTTTTTGGGAGCTGATCGAGTTGGATGGAACAACGGCTGATGACATCACAAAGGCGTTAATGGAGTGTCTTGGAAGAGATTTTAACGAGGACTTTTTAGGTCAGTGTTTCGTTTCTTTTGCATGTGATGGGGCTTCAGTCATGCTAGGGAAGAGAACAGGCGTTGCTACCCAGTTGTGTAGTAAATTCCCAAGCCTGTTTGTGTGGCACTGCTCCAATCATCGTCTAGAGCTGGCAGTTGGGGATGTGGTCAAGGAGGTCTCAGGGCTCAATCATTTCCAGATCTTTTTTGACAAACTCTATTCCTTGTTCCATGCCTCCCCCAAAAATCAGAGGCAGTTAGCGCAGTGTGCGCAAGCAGTCGGACAGCGTCTCCTGGTGATAGGGCGTGTTTTGTCCATCCGCTGGGTGGCTTCAAGTGAAAGGAGCGTCAGAGCAGTCTGGGAAAACTACCGAGTGCTTCATGATCACTTCACAAATGCTGCAAACGACACGAGCAGGGATTCCAGAGACAGAGCAAAGTACAAGGGCCTGGATGATGTGCTCACATCTGCAACGTTTGTCAGCAATCTGGGACTGATGTACGATGCGCTCACAGAGCTCAGCGACCTCTCTCGGCAACTCCAAACAAGAGAGATGACACTGCCTACAGCAGATAGGCTCTTAACTCCATGGTCACCATGTCTGGCCCACACATGACTACAGTTCATACAGCTCTAGCTGAGAAGTCCTTCAAGGGTGTTGCCCTGCGTGAGAATGGCAGGCTTGTACAGATTCATGCAGGTCAGTTTTTCCGCAGTATGGTAGAGAATCTGAGACACAGAATGACTTCCACAACCTCCTCTCATGTCAGCACAAGAGAAATCCCATTACATGGCCGGGAGGCCCGGGACAATCAGCTAATCCAGGACATGAAAGTTATCCATCCAGGAAGTTGGCCTGAAGAGGAGTTAGACGTACAGTATGGGGACGTAGAGGTGCTACGTTTGTGTGAAGTGCTGAAAGTGGACAGAAGAGAGACTGTTCAGGGCTTTCGCGAATACAAGGAAACCAGGGCATCCCGTACACCTGCTGCCATGGAGCCTCTACTGAAAGCAGTCCGAACCATCGCTGTCTCCACTAGTGAGTGTGAGCGGGCATTCAGCTGCATGAACGATATCCTTACTGCAAAAAGGAATGCTCTCTCTGTCAGCCGACTGTCCAGCCTGGTTTTCATTAAATGTAATGGACCATCACTAGGACAGTTCAATCCGGAACAGTATGTGAGGTCCTGGCTGGCAAAGGGAAGGAGAAGTGCTGATGAAAGAGCCTGTCCAGCTCCAGCCCCTGATACTGATGTCCCCAAGGCCTTCTGGAGCCTTTTCTAACAATGTGAAGTATATTGCAAAGCAGCTCACCCAGTGAGAAGACTTTTGGCATAATGTGCCGATTTGTACAGATCCTGGAGATAGAAGGACTTCAGACCAACCAGGGAGTTATCTGATCAGCTTGGTGTTCAATGTAACTCTTTACCATGGCTCAGACTTTGTTACTTGCAGTTACAGTTTCTCATTTTAGATTGTGCAAATTTTGCATTTGTTTTTACATGTTCTTTGTTCATGCTCTTTATCATTTTTCTGAGTTGGAAAGTTAGATTGCATCATAGTTTACTTTATACATATTTGTATTCTTCAGTGGTGAAGTATATTGCAAAGCAGCTCAGCCATGTGAGAAGACTTTTGGCACTTTTTCGTTTTTCGTTTTCTGAGTTGGAAAATTAGATTGCATTCAAAATGTACAGAAAAAGCTTTTTATAAAAAATGCTTCTGACCAGAGCTTTGTTTCCTTGTCATTAATGTTGAACACCACCAGAGGGGCTCTCACCTGAAAGGTCTCTGCTTCATGTGTCTTCAGCAGAAGATCTAGACTTTGATTGCTATATTTTCAGTTAATATTGACCTTACTGAGCTTTAGCCATATCCGCTGCCTATCATAAAAAATGTTAAGTACAGTGAACCTTTCTAAAATATACAGTAGTAAAGAGACAAACCCACCAGCATTATAGTAGCCAAATTCTTGTTTGTGGGCTGTATATATAAAATTGACTTGAAAAAGTTGCTGATTTTAGAGTACTGGCACCTTTTTCATTCCAATTCAAGCACTGCTTCTACGCACGAAAATCTTTATTCTTATTATTCCACCCGTTATTTTGCCGGTCTTCTCCTCCCGCATTGAACATCGCAGAAACTCCGTTCAAACATCAAAACGTTCAGCTCGGTCGGGAATCGATGGCTATTACTTTTCTAATTCATAACTTTCATAATTCCAGAGATACATCCCATAATTCATCACATTTTTAACATTGAAGTCAATGGATAAAATCTTCAGACTTCAACAAATCTTCAGCGACTTCAACTGCTAACTGTTCCTTCATACTTTCACTCAGAAACCTCATTCCAACTTTAAAATGTTACAAATCTTTCTGATATTATTCGTGTAAAACAACCTTTAAATCTGATTCTTACTTTTAGAGATATTAAACATTGTTCAGACCTTGGTAAAGGGGTTTTCTTCAGATTGTAACATTAACTAGAGTGCGTGATGTCACAGCTAGAGTGGAGGACATCTTGAAATTTGCCTTCATATATATTTTTTAAACTGCCATAATTCCCAAACCCTACATTCCTGAGACATAATTTATCATGACAAACGTAGGAAAACATCTCGTAGCTTGAAAAATTACAAATAATTAAGCAAAAATAATTAAACAAAAAGCCTCTTGAGGGCATGAAGTGACAAAAACATTCAAAATGGCTCCATTAAAGCCCATTGTAATTTCAGGCTGATATTTCCTCACAGCAGCGGCACACCTTTAGTTAATCTGGAGTCTAAGGGTATTTTCTCGATTTTTAGATGTTTTCTTAAATCACCTTTTAAATGTATTTCTTCTAACATGGCACCCCATGTGTTGAATATCAAAATGTTCAGGACAGTCTCTGGTATTGCTATATATGCATATTGCTCACCTTAGAGCACTGTTTGATGAGATAAGTAGCTCAAAAGCTTAAAATGTGAAATCTGATTTTTGGAAAATCTTCAAAACTCTTGTGAAAACACAAATTTACTCATGTGATCGAATTGTTTTGGTGTTTTAGATTTGGTTACCAAAGTCTTAGGATCACAAAAGCAGTGCAATATTTGAATTACACTGTATATAAATGTGTTATTCATGTCTAAAATGAAAATAAATTAATTCGAATTTTGAGTGAAACAGGTGTTTATCACTCTACTTTCACCACAGCAGGGACTGAGATACATTAGGACTGAATAATGACTTCATATTACATACCAAGGTTCATGTGATGTGTACAAATACAAATTGAGCATTCAACCTTTTTTTTCAACCAATAATTTATTATAAATATGTTTTTTTCAACCAACTATTTATATACATATAATAAACTGGAAAATCTCACTATTTACAATATTGAACATCAGAACTTTCAACCAACTATTCATTATAAATGTCAAGACAGTGTCAAGGTCTTTGTCTGTCTTCCAAGACAGTGGGTCTGGCTGCTGTGTAGGTGGGGGTGATGGTGCATGGGCTGCTGTGTAGGTGGGGGGTACAAGTGCTATATGAGACCTCCACGAGACCTCCTTGCTGGCTGGGTTGAAGGTGATGGCTGTGGTGGAGCCTTTGTGCTGAGGTGTATCTTGACCTGGTGGGAGCCGCAGATGGAGGTGGAGGCAGCTGTAGTGATGCTGGTCTGCTGGTTGAAGGTGGTGATGGCTCTGGTGAAGGCACTTGAGCCACAGTAGATCTTGACCTGGGGGCCGGCACAGATGGATGTTGTGGCTGCTGGATAAACACCGCCTGTGGGCCACTAGGCCCAGACAGCTGTGAAACATCTCTGTAAAACAAATTAAAATGTAGGACAATAATTACAACTCATTTCATTGAAATAAAGTTCAAGTAAAATATTGCTCAAGCACAAATAACAATGCACACATAAAAAGAAAGTTTGGGAGGTTGGACAAGAGTCTCTCTCTCTCTCACTCACACACACACACACACACACACACACACACACACACACACACACACACACACACACACACACACACACACACACACACACACACAGGTATTTCCAGTTACTTTACATTCAGTATAAAATCACAGACACACATATACATACATCCTGGGCTGCCAACACGCAATCAACCCATATCTCACCTACTCACGCCACACATGCCTTTCCTCACGCTAAGTTTTCGTCCAAAAATAAATGTATATAAAAATAAAGTGAAGGAACAGCAAACCGAGCGGTCTACGAAATGAGACGGTCTTCTGGCTTAGTTCAGTAAAGTTGGAACGATATTGGGAGATTCTGATTTCACGGATCAATAACTCATGAACAAAACGTTATTCAGACACAAATGACGTCTCCTAAGTACCGTGGTAAGGTTGACAACGAACTACAATCACATGTTGATAAAAAAAAGCCAATACGCGCCGTCCTCCGAGCTGGACACATTAAATTGGTCTCTATCCGCAGCCGGAGAAGAAACGAGTGCTCAGGGACCGTCTGCAAAGTGCAACTCCCAAAAAAGAGAATACAATAATATTCAATCACTATTATACAGTATATTACTACCACACTCACTACACACATCAATAGTCTCCTGGTGGTCATACTACAGCAGAGAGTTTGGAAGAATATGCTTTTGAATAATTTTGGGGAATATTTATAATGTAAAATCTTCAATAAATATGGCATCATCTTCAATAACTTTACTATTATACAGTATGTTTCTACCAAACTCACTATTTGCATTGTTGTTGTTAGCATCTGGATATTAAAAGCTGTTTCTAAAACAAGGAGAGGGAGAGCTCTGTCCTGTCAGACTGAGAGATTATGAAATTATTATGAAATACTATATGAACAGTGTTTCCCACAGATATGAAATATACTTGGGCGGGTGGTGGCAGCGGGCGGGAAAAAAAAAAAAAGTTTTAACAACATGTTTATTTATTGACTTTTCATTCCGGTATAATCATTTTGCGCAAAGATGGCACTGTTTGTCAGAGCACTTCATCCTTCTGGGATTTCATGAAGAACAGCTCCAACGCCTGTGTGTATGGGAATGCCTCTGGTGCTGGTCCATTAACTGCCAGTATTTCCCACAGATCTGAAATATACTTTGGGGGTGGGTTGAGGTGACGTGCAACAACATTAACATTAACCTTTCTGTTGGTCGCTTGTTAGCAGACCCTTCACGCGATGGCAGAGCGAACAGGTACAGGCAGGGCCCATAATGATAGCCCTATAGTTTAAATCTACCCACACATGAACATATGGAAATGAACTACTATTTAAAAAGATAAATGTATTTATTAATGTATTTAGGAACCTATCCATGTGATTTTTAGTGGGGGTCGACCTCAAATCCTCTAGGGGGGGTCCAGGGGCATGCCCCCCCGGTAAGATTTTTTTTTTTTTTTGGAGTTAAATGTATCAATCTGGTGCATTTTGAGGGGGAAAAAAAGAGACTAGATCTATGGAAACACCTATATGAAACAGAACTGTATACATTTCAATAATCATAAAATCATGTCCATAACCAATAACATACCATTTCCAATATGAAAAAAACACTGAAACTTGTTAATTTATTTTTGGTTCATTTATAGTTGTGAGTGTGTCTGTGCTCCTGAACCAGCCTCTCCTGTCTCCCTCCTCTCCTCCCTTCTCTTTGAGGCAGCAGCAAAGACTAGTTTTCTCTCAACAAGTTTTAAAAGTATATCTTACCTTTTTTCACCTAGTTAACTTTTTATTTATTTATTCATGCATATTTTACTAATCACATTACATTTCATTTAGCTGACGCTTTTATCCAAAGCAACTTATAATGACCGATTACAGGGACATTCTCCCTGGAGTAACTAAGGGCTAAGTGCCTTACTCAAGGGCACACTAGTGGTGGTGTTCCTGGCGGGATTTGAACTCACAGCCTTCCGATCTTCAGCCCACCTCACTATCCATTAGACCAATCACTACCCTCTCTAATGGAAATATGTGTTTACATAAATGGTGACCACACCGTTTGAGACCCACTGAGAACTTAGACTAAGTTAACTATCTCAGAGAGTGCTTTACCTCACCTGAGCTGAGGTTATCCCGAGCTTGAATGACACACAGAGACCAATCAAGGGCTTTGATTTATGATCTGTATGACAGTGGCCATGTCGGCAGGCCACATCATGTGGACAGCCAGTCACCCTGTGTGAGGCAGGCCACTTAACAGGCCAGAAGGAGGCGAGATCAGAGCAAGGGAGCGAGGGATCATTGTCTACAAGTTAATCGATCGCAGATGGCGTCGTGGTCACGGATGAAAAAAAAAAATATATATAATAAAAAAAAATTATATAAAAAAAACAAAACTAAATGGGTCGCGAAATATACTTGGGCGGCCGTTAATATACCTGGGCGGCCCGCCCAAGTATAGTCTATGTGTGGGAAACCCTGCTGAAAGTAAAACAAGAATACAGTTTAAAAGTTGAGTGATTTGTAAAATATCCATAAAGAAAAAGAAAATCTGTTTACCATAAATTCATTTTGCTCTCAAAATGCACCAGGTTGATGCATTTAACTTCAATATTTAAAAAATATTGAGCATGCCCCCGGACCCCCCTAGAGGAGGTGAGGACCCCCCCCCCCACTTATAAAATAGCACGTTTACCTCTGCTTACACCTATATGCCATTTTATATGCTGTGAGCTGATTGTCGAGCCTTCATTGTAAGAGTCATGGGTACTGTGTATGTGCGTATTCCACTGTAGCGCCCGGTACATTAATGGGAAACCCTAGTTTGTACATGTTCAATACATTTGTAACATTGTACACATGCACGTTTCTTTTTTCAGTTCACCAAAAAAATCTCACTCCAAGCTGAACTCAAATGTTGGCAGCCCTGCTACATCTGATTACAAAGTGTCATCTGTACAGGACGGTAAAATAATAACAGGCACACATATAAATAAATCTATGACAGACTCATCTGTACTGAACAGTATGATACAATAATCGATGGCAAAAACATGTCTATAGTCACTGTAAATGTCTCCGTTGTGGGACGAATAAATGATTAATTTAATCATCTACACATGTAATCTCACTTTTACACACCAAAATAACGTTAACACAGAGTAAACGTTTGCTATTTTGTCCCAAGAAAAAGTTCATGACTATCGATAAAAAATATATCAATAAACCTATTGTTCATTTTTGCGGTATTCCCTACACATTGCAAGTACACACTGTAATATTTACACGTACCCATGTCCAAATGGATCCTTGTTGTTGTCGCTGAATCATATTTCTACTCCTTAAAAATGGAAAATATATGATTAAATACGTAAATTATGGAGAGGGGTTTGCCTGCAGACCTCCACTCTCAGGACAGTTCCGGTGCAGACCTCGACTCTCAGGACACCTCCACTGTCAGTACAGAAAGTGACGATTCTGACGTGGGCTAGCTAATAGTGATGCTAATGATAGCTAATTCTTAATAGTAGTATGTGTGTCATTTGTACAGTGCTACTTATATGTTATGTAAAGCCTGCATACTTATATGTGTTTTATTTCTGTATTGTTACAGTTTTACAAAGTAAAAGAAGAACAGTAAAGTCAAGAAAGAAAACCTTGCATCTTTATTGGAGGACTTTTAAATGTTAGCTAACTGTCTAGCTATGCATAGGGATACGCGCTGTAAGGGCAGAACAGTTCAATCAATCTAAGTGATGAAAAGTGATACTGTACTGATATTAACTACAATACAAGGGTCCCACCCCGCTGCGGGACCCGTGGGACCCGTGGGACCCCTGGACGGTGCGTCTTGGTCACGCTTCATATCGGCCGGCCCGGGAAGGAAGAGACACGCAGAGTGGGGGAAGTCCCCCCCCCCCAACGCAGCACACCCTCCCGGCCATCAGAGTCGAACCCGCAGTTCGGAGGAACCGACCGCCAGAGCACCGGCACTAGGCCGGGCCGGCGCGGAGGCCCTCCGACAGTGGGTCGCGTTTGCCATTCGATCAGTGAGAGGAGAGGAGAAAAATGCAACAAAAATGGTCAAAATCCGTTAATATATGGATGAGTGGGGAGGGGGGCTGGACACAGGCCGTGGGGGGACACCCGAGACCGGGTGAAATAGCCAAAAAAAAAATCATAATAAAACCGGGGAAAATAGGGGGGAAAGTGAAAAAAAGTGTCCGAAAATAGGCACTCGTGAGGCGGGCAGAGTCCCCTGTTAACTCCCGTTACATTCCTCCATGGTGTCATTTGAGCTAAAAACTTTTACGAGAACCAGGCTGGGGGGGTCAAAAGGGCTTGACCAAGGCCGACCCAAAGTGCACGGTGGGCGGACTCATCACCTCCGTGATAAGTCTCCATTGTGATTTGAAAACTTCCATAAAAACGAGTCCTTCGGTGGGCGGGGAAAAAAACGTGTTCGTCCGAATCGTCACTTCCTGTACTGACAGTGGAGGTGTCCTGAGAGTGCAGCCTGCACCGGAACTGTCCTGAGAGTGGAGGTCTGCAGGCAGGCTCCCATGAAATTATGCGCACCTGGACGCGCCGGCGCATCCACCGACTCCAGAGGGTCTGCCAAAAAGGCCACATTATTGACCCGAAAGTACACAAAAAGCACACTTCAGATACTCAACTTCCTTGACATGCTTCACGTTTTGAAATTTCACAGATATCTGTTACGGTTCTTCCACAAAACGTTCACATGTAAGAGGTTCATCTCTCATTCAGAACAATGGAAACCTGTGATCTCTACAGAGCTCGTTAGCTCAAATATAAACACCTGTGTAATGGAACACGATGATGTCATCACTCCAACTGACATGCTCAGAGCAGCAGACTTCAGATAAAGGTTAACGGTCCTGCCCTCAACAGCTCTACGTCAACTCTAACGTTCTCCTGGCATTCGCCAAACCCAGACTGGTCCATCAGAGGACAGATAGAGAAGCGTGACTCTTCACTCGACAGAACACGTTTCCAACGCTCCAGAGTCCAGTGGCGGCGTGCTTTACACCACTCCATCCGACGCTTGGCATTGTGCTTGGTGATGTAAGGCTTGATGCAGCTGCTCGGCCATGAAAACCCATGAAGCTCCCACAGTTCTGGTGCTGATATTAATGCCAGAGCTGGAACTCTGCAGTTATTGAGTCAGCAGAGCTTTGGCCACTTTTAGGCACTATGCGCCTCAGCACCCCCCTCTGTAACTTTACGTGGTCTGACACTTTGTGGCTGAATTGCTGTGGTTCCGAAACGTTTCCACTTTGCAATAACACCACTTAAAGTTAATCGTGGAATATCTAGGAGAGAAAACTTTCCACCAACAGACTTGTTGCAACCTATTACAGTACCACGTTAGAATTCAGTGAGCTCTTTAGAACGACCCATTCTTTCAGAAATGTTTGTAAAGGCAGACTGCATGCAGGGGCACAGATAGTGGGGGGGACGGGGGTGATACGTCCCCCCCAATTTCATAGGGACACTGATCGGTGTATTTGTTAATCCACATACATACTTACATTGTATTATATTTGATCTTGAAACAGTTCATATTTGAGCTTACAATTAATGTTACTTATGATTGTAAAACACATAGTAAAACAAATAGTAAATCAATATCGTGAAAATAATTTCTCTCAGTTTCGTCCCCCCCCCATTTAAAAAATATCACCTGCGCCCCTGACTGCATGGCTAGGTGCTTGATTTTATACACCTGTGGCAATGGGACTGAATGAAACACCTGAATTAAATTATTAAGAGGAGTGTCCCAATACTTTTGTCTATATCGTGTATGTCTTTCTTTTAAAATGTTTTGTCACACTGTAATCCTTCTAGTATGTACCAGTATCTGATTACATCCGTTTTTGTGTGATTACAGTTACCTTGTTTTTGTATCTTGATTACGTATTCCGTTACATGTAATCCATTACTCCCCAAGCCTGCTGGTCAGGTAGCCAATAAAGTCCGGCAGTGGCTCAGTCAGTAGGGGCTTGGACCGGGAGCCTCAGTGTCGGCGGTTCAAGTCCCCGAATATATGGAGTGTGGACTGGTACTTGGAGAGGTCCCAGTTCACCTCCTGGTAGTACTAGGATAGGTTACATTTCACATTACAGAGGGTTTCATCCTCAAATTCTATATATTCTATAGTTGAGAATAATCTCAGTAAGCATAATGTGCAGTTACCAGCAGTCAAATTAAAACAATGCAGTTATTAACCTCTGACAGCGCCATGTTTGGGGTATGGCTATATTTACATGATTGACAGGTGTCACATCACACTCAGCCAAGGCCGTCACCGTTGTTGATCTCAGCTCAGCTCCACCCAGGACTCCTCTCACAAGACCAAACTGAGACCTTCCTGTTCCCATAAAGCAGCAGGTGGTAACCATGACGCCCATCACAACCCTTGGCTGCGTCCATCTTCGCTGCAGGCTGTGTTAACACCTTCCTACTCTCTGGTGTCTCACACATATGGAGCTGCATGCACGCACACACACACACACACACACACACACACACACACACACACACACACACACACACACACACACACACACACACACACACACACACACACACACACACACACGTCTCACTGCAGGAGAAAAAAAATACACACAGGCCCATTGAGTATTGCAGTTTCCATAGCAACAGGGATAATGATGGTGTGTGAGATTGGCATCAGGGAGTGTGTGAGTAAAGCTGTAACTGTGTGTAACTGAGTGTGTGTGAAGATAAAGATAAGGAGGATGGATAACGTGCTGTTGGCTTTATTTACTCTCCATCACACACATTCATCCAGCCCCCGCCAAGGTGGAGGAGAATGACGCTGAATATCTTCTCTCATTATTATTCCCCCACCCCCTCCATCCGTCTCCCACCACAGCTGGATAAGCCAGCCCCTCACAGCTCCTCTCACAGAGCAGGGATTTGAAGATTGCATCCTCACATTTGTAATCAGAGGAAGGAACGGATTATCTCCATCTTGTTCTCTGCCGGGGGCTGCTGAGAAAAAGGAGGGAGAGCAGAGAGGATGACATGCAGCTCAGTGAATGGAGTGTAGTCACAGATAGAGAGGAGGGAGAGGTCACCTGTGGATGTGAGCAGGGGGAGGAGGACCTGCACCCATCAGCCGACACACCGAGGAGAGAAGAGCTCAGCAGGGAGGATCTGTGAAGGTAAGCTAGCTGCTGGAGGAAATGTTGGAATCTTTTCTGCTCGGGAACACTTGGATGATATGGGTGTGAGGTCCTGACGATGGTGTGGAGTCTGGTTCTGGTTCAGCCCACCTCCTGACCTCCTTTCAGCATCCAGGAGTCTCTAACTGGAGATTCCCGCCTACGTTATCTGTGGGCCTGCATTTGTAATTAAACATTAAAAAAATTATATCAGGTTTAAAGTTAAACCTCCTAAAACAAGCATTTAAAATTGCATCAGTTTTTTTTATTTAAAAAAAGTTCAATTCTGTTTGCCCAAAATATTTTTCTTAAAATACAGTTTCTAATATGGGAGCTTGGGACTGTCAGCCTCTAACTTTAACACACGCTGTCATGACGTAACAGCAGCCAGCCCAATCAGCCTTGAACTGTTTCTGTTCAAATAAAAGCTGAGAAGAACAATGTCAATCTCATGTCATACGTGTACAATTTAGAGCTGGAGTCAAGGCGTGGTTAGCCTAGCTTAGCATAAAGACCCAGAGCAGGGGAAACAGCTAGCCTGGTTCTGTGAAAAGTTCAAAAATACACTTTCCAACATCTCCACAGATCACTGATCAACATGTTGTGTCATGTTTGTCTAATCTGTCCACCAACAGATATTTAAAATCCACAATTTCCAGTCTCCATGTTAAGCTAGGGTCACCACATCTCCACTGGGCGTATTCATCAACATGTTCATTAAATGGGATTGAAACACAGTGTTTGTGAGTCAGAGGAAACTCACACATGAAGCTGAGGCTGATATGCAGACTGTAGAGCCGTGCGCTAACGCTGACCCCCCCGCAGCGGGCCGGTCCAGGTCCCACCCGCTGAACATTGTTCTATTTGATAAAAAGGAAAGAAAGCCCCAACGGGATTGTTAAAAAACACTCATGTGTTCTATTGAGGTTGTCATTATAAAATGGAGCCAAATGTGCTGTGGTCCTGCCTATTAGACCGATAATCATCATTAATAGATTTATTTTCGAAGCAGTGACAGATAAATACTAATAAAATACTGTATTTGCTGTTATTCTCTCATGTTTGAATGCTCAGAATGCTTTCAGGAGTATGTGTACTCCTAGAGCCACCATTCTGTCATTATTCTAACAGTTGCCTGGGGGGGGAGCAGGTGCTTTGGATGGAGCACACTTCATTTATAATGTTAATTTAAATTACTGACTGTGAAGATTGCACATAGTGATTGTTTTTGTGTTCTGGAAGTGATTGCAATTACCACAACTTGCAGTTTATTTTCTTCAGGAGACACATGTTCACACACAGCCTCAGTTCTGTGTGTGATGATTCTCAGGGCTCGGTTCTTGGTCCCCTCCTCTTCTCCCTGTACACAAACTCGCTCGGATCAGTCATTAGCCCGCATGGTTTTTCATACCACTGCTACGCTGATGACACCCAATTAATTCTGTCCTTTCCCCGCTCAGAGACCCAGGTCGTTGCACGCATCTCTGCTTGTCTAGCTGACATCTCTCAGTGGATGTCTGCTCACCACCTCAAACTCAACCTTGACAAGACTGAGCTGCTCTTCCTTCCAGGGAAAAGATTGTCCCACTCTTGACCTAACAATCAACATCGGCACCTCAGTTGTTTCCCCGACTCAGACTGCAAGGAATCTGGGTGTGACCCTAGATAACAACCTGTCCTTCACTGCAAACATCGCTGCTACAACCCGTTGCTGCAGATACACGCTTTACAACATCAGGAGGATACGTCCCCAGCTGACCCAGAAAGCGACTCAGGTTCTGGTCCAGGCTCTCGTCATCTCACGCCTAGACTACTGCAACTCCCTCCTGGCTGGTCTACCTGCATGTGCCATCCGACCTCTGCAGCTCATCCAGAATGCAGCGGCTCGTCTGGTCTTCAACCTTCCTAAATTCTCCCACACCACTCCGCTCCTCCGCTCCCTTCACTGGCTTCCGGTAACTGCTAGAATCCACTTCAAGACACTGGTACTTGCTTACCATGCTGCGAATGGATCTGGCCCTTCCTACATCCAGGACATGGTTAAACCGTACACCCCAGCACGTGCACTACGCTCTACATCAACCAAACAGCTCTCTGCACCCGCACTGCGAGGGGGACCCAAGTTCCCATCAGCAAAAACACGTGGGTTTGCTGTCCTGGCTCCAAGATGGTGGAATGAGCTCCCCATTGACATCAGGACAGCAGATAGCTTACACATCTTCCGGCGCAGACTGAAAACTCATCTCTTTCGACTCCACTTCGAGCGATAGAACTATTAACAAAGCACTTATATACTAATAAAGGACTGGATTACCTAAAGCCAGTTGAGTAGCACTTGAAATGTTTGGCTCTATGAAACCTGATATACTTATATGATTCTGTTTTCTTCAAGGTTGTGTCTTCCTGGTCGAATGTACTTATTGTAAGTCGCTTTGGATAAAAGCGTCAGCTAAATGCAATGTAATGTAATGGAGGATGCTCTGTGCCCCCAGACGCCCATGTGACATTGACATTTGTATTTGTTCACTTTTAGATGTTTTATTTTTTCTAACATTTAGGAAATACCACTTTATAGCTCAGAGATATTTTCAACAAGCAGATAGAAAGGTGCAGTAACCTGCTCTGACTCTGACCTGTCCTCTTGCTGCCTGTAGAGGGCAGCGTCTGCACACAATGCCTTTCCACTCACATCATATTTATATATATATTTAAATGTGTGTTATTCAATTGAGGAAAAATAGCATAATATATCAGTGAAGTGAAATGCAAAATTGTTATTCTGACGCACAACATTTTAAACGTAAAAGGTGGGGGCCATGGTGACTTCCTGTGACTCATGTTGTATTTCTTCTTTCAGGTATTCCATGGCAGAAACCGGGGGTCCTGTGTCAGAGCTGAAGCCTGGAGGGGTGGCCGTCGCCCTCTCTGGTCAGCCCCTCTGTGACCCCTCCAGGACCTGGGCACAGCCGGCAGAAGCCTGCAGACCGGCGGCAGGAACAGCCTGCCCCCCCCCACAGGTGCTCCATCAGGAACATTCTGGAAGTGACGGCTTCAGTCTGAGGGTGGGGGGACAGGAAAAAAGCCAATGTGAACACTTTGTGCCCTATAAGGCTCCAAGCCCCCCCCATAGTCTGGCAGAGAAACACACCCCCCAACATTCAGACAAGGCCGTGGTGACTGCAGCAATGCCCCCCCCTCAGGCTGGAGGGACGGTGCAGGGCATAGAGCCCCCCTTCCTCCCTGTACACAGGAGCCATCCAGACACTACGTACAGACCTGTAGCCCCCCTGCCTCCTCTCACAGATACTTGTGGACTCTCTCACCATGGGGGGGGGAGGAGTCAGGCCAGCCCCCCCATGTTGGCTTGCAAGCAGCCCATGCAGCTGCAGCAGTGCAGCATCATCACCACCACCTGCCGGGGGGGCAGCAGTGGAGACACACTACCTCACAGCAGGTGTGTCTGTGTCTCCGCCCCCCAGGCCACAGCCAGGATGGTGGGTGTTGAAGAAAAACTCCCCCCTAAATGTGAGCAGCCTCTGTGCTGCGGCTCCTACCATGTGACCTTTGAGGACACGTTTGCAGCGTACTGCCACCCCCAGCCCCTCCCCGCACACCCCCAGCTGCTGCACCGTATGGCAGGCGGAGAGCCACACTGTGACATCCAGCGGGCAGGCCCCCCCCCCCTCAGTGACCAACCACCTCACCCTTCCCCGCCTCGTGTCCTCCGTCAGTGAGACAGGTCTGGACAGCAAACACCTGCACCGCTGCAGCCTGGGCCTCTCCTACAGCCGGCTGCCTGCACCCCCAGCTCCAAGGCACTTTGGTGGAGAGGAATGCTGCAGCCATGTCAGAACCACAACCCGGGACATGGGGACCATCACGACCCACAGACAGCTGAGGGATGTGGGGGTGCAGACGGCGCCGACTGCGACCCCTCATGTCTTCCCAGAGATTTGTCTGGCGGAGGAGAGCAGGACACAGACTAACACTGACAGTGATGGAGGCAGGAAGGGGGGCGGTGCTGCCAAGTCCCCGGTGAAGGAGGTAAAGTGGGATGCTGAAGGGATGACCTGGGAGGTGTATGGGGCCTCAGTGGACCCAGAGGAGCTGGGCCTGGCCATCCAGAAGCACCTGGAGCTGCAGATCAAGGAGACAGCCAGCCACGCAGCCAAGCTGAGCCGCCAAAACACCAGCACCTCCCAGCAGGAGGGGGGGGGCTGTCAGAGGAAGAGGAGCAGGACAATGGGCTCCATCCGGGCCCCAGCCTGCTGCACCACAGCTGTGGACTAACCGGAGGAGGGGGGGAGACTATTGTTGAACTAACAGCAGCTTTATATTTAATTTGTTCTATGTATACAATGTCAACTATTGGAATCAGGACTCGTGCAGCTGTGCAGTGTCAGTGAGTGCGTCTTCAACTAAACCTAAAGGACACGCACACACCTGAGCTGTGTGAGGCAGCAGTCCTGCAATAAATATATTTGCAACTCACAACGGATGTGTAGAGGGTGTGTCACCCTGACCCTCCCCCTCTGAGACTGAAGCCTTCTCTTGATGTGGAGCTGGGGGGGGGGGTGTTTAGAACATGAGTGTACATGACAGCAGAAGAGCAGGCCCTCAGTGATTCAGTATCACACTGCAGACAGTGTGACACGTTGTGTTGGTGCCTCCTTCTTGGTTTTCAGCTAAAAAAGACTGTAACAACATTACACTATATCAATATCTGTAGAATGTCAACAGATTGATTTCACACTCATGACGTTATAATAAATGAAACCCTCTTTTATTGATGGTTGTGATTGTGATTCCACTCTGGTTGAAACCTCCATCATGGAAACTCGGTAATAAAAGATGTGTAGATCCCACTTTGTGTTGATTTTTGTTTGTGTGTTTAATAAATGACTTTAACTTATCATATTTAATATGTAGTGTTTTGTTTACCACACACCTTGGAGTACTTGTATAGAGCAGTGGTTCCCAACCTCCTTGGTCTCGTGGACCCCATTCTTTAAGAACCCCCCCCCCCCCCCACTCATCTGTGATGACTCTCCTTCCTGTTTTCTTGTGTTAAACCCTTTGTTATCGTATTCAACCCAACTGCTCCTTAGATGAGAATCACTGGTATAACTCACCCTCAATACGAATGCATTTAAACTTGACATTTAGATTTATTGTCAGGGGAAAATAATAACATTAAGCAGTAGCAGTTTCAACATCTTTTGTTAAGAACTTTTAATGAGACACTTGAGCTTGCTTGAATGAGCTTTGAGCTCTGGGGGCAGGACACCAGGCTTATGAAAATTGATGTGTGGAAATATATTGCAATCCCTAATCACTTTCTACGTAGCCCCTTCTACATTATCCAAAGCGACTTACAATAAGTGCGTTCGACCAACAAGACACAACCTTGAAGAAAACAGAATCATATAAGTACATCAGGTTTCATAGAGCCAAACATTTCAAGTGCTACTCAACTGGCTTTAGATAAGCCAGTCCTTTATTATAACTAAGTGCTTTGGGCTCAGAACAGTCTCATAATACACACATGCACACAGAAGGATCCACACTTGTGTTTTTCAATGCATACACAAATGTGTTCCGTTTCATATACTTGTAAATAAAATCCAAATACAGAAAAAAGTTTTACATATGTATTTTTGATCCTCACATATTTGTTTTCCGTTTAAATCCCCTGAACCTGCAAACACAAACCGCTTTCTGTGCACGGATCGCTGTGCATTCGTGTGTGGGGTTTTTGAGACTCCCCTGATGGTCAGCCGATTCGTACTTGTAATGTTTTAGCCAATCAGATGTCTCCTCAATTCTACGCCAATTATTGCGTTCATGACACTTCATATACGCATTTTGCGCTGTCCGGAGCAGGGTTTCCGCAGACAGAATTTATTTTACCGGACAAATTTGAAACTTACCGGTCATGTTTCAATAATATTAATAAGAAGAAGAAGAATTGTGTAGCAGAGTTCCCGTTAGCATGTAATTACCGGACTATGACCGGATATGGCTAATAACACGGGAGTAACGGATCCTCTCTTTTCCTCTCTCCTGACCAGGGGCGCCGCCAGGGATTTTGGGCCCCATGAAAAGATATCACATTGGTTACTTAAACATTTTTTTCTTAATGTTATAAAATAGTTTGGGCCCCTGTTAGTAACGGGCCCTTAGAATCGTCCTAACTTCGTACCCCCTTACGGCGCCCCTGCTCCTGACAGCCCGTCAGTTTCTCATGCAGCTCGCTAAAACTTCACTCGCGTTTATGTCCATATCGATCAGATCCAGCTCTCCTGATCAGCCTTTATAGAGAGCACCGATTCAAACTATTAAGAGTGAATATCGGCCCGATAATGACAGGCGGGCGTCCCCCCCCCCCCCCCCCCCCCCCCCCCCCCCCCCCCCCCCCCCCCCCCCCCCCCCCCCCCCCCCCCCCCCCCCCCCCCCCCCCCCCCCCCCCCCCCCCCCCCCCCCCCCCCCCCCCCCCCCCCCCCCCCCCCCCCCCTTGACAGTTCACTGTCTAGCACTGGCTTCGTAGTGCACTGATCAATTAGGCTAAGCTAACCTGTAGCTGCTCCCTCCACACTCACAACAACTTCATACAGACATAAATAAAGCAGCTGTATTCGCCACACAGGAAACACACATTTAAAACGGTTTTGCCTGCCGTTTTTGTTTACACAAGCATTCATCAATGGTTCGGAAAGTGGCGCTGTACCTTAATAATATAAAGGCTTGTATTTGCGTGCATTTCCTGTTCGGAAAGTGGCACTGTACTGAGAGTGGAGGTGTCCTGACATTAGCGCCTGCAGGCAGGCTCCATGGAGCTGTCAGCTCCGGACTGCGCAAAATGCGTACATGAAGCGCTACGTCATGAAGCGCAAGAAATCTGCCCTCGTGGGGGCGCGCTCATGTGATTGGTTTACAATTGAGGAGACATCTGATTGGCTATAGATAGAACAAATTACAAGTACGAATCGGCTGACCGTCAGGGGAGTCTCAAAAAACCCACACACGAATGCACAGCGATCCGTGCACAGAAAGCGGTTTGTGTTTGCAGGTTCAGAGGTTTTAAACGGAAAACAAATATGTGAGGATCAAAAATACATATGTAAAGCTTTTTTCTGTATTTGGATTTTATTTACATGTATATGAAACGGAACACATTTGTGTGTGCATTGAAAAACACAAGTGTGGATCCGGAAATACAAGTGTGTGAATCCTTCTGTGTGCATGTGTGTATTATGAGACTGTTCTGAGCCCGTTTTCAGTCTGCGCCGGAAGATGTGTAAGCTTTCTGCTGTCCTGATGTCAATAGAGAGGCGAAGTCCCTCCCCTTCCGAAAGCCTCCATGGGACCCCGGAAGCGGAAAATTATACATTGAAGTCAATGGAGAGAGAAAGGTTATCTTTTGATCCCGTTTGAATTGTGCCACGAATGACACATATGATGTTTGTCAATTTAAAAGAACATTTTGCAAGTCAAAAAAATAAAAATGTGTCGTAAAACTGTGAAGTTACACATTTTTTCGTGTGAAACCGCTCAGTGAACTACAGGTCTCTCGTCTCGCACAATACGCGTCACCAACATAAAGATGGCCGTCACGTTAGCACATTTCACCACATTCTTTCAGAATGAGAATAAAAGTATTTTACGAGGTGAAAATCACTACAAGTCTGGGCACGTTGAGAGCTGTACCTATATGAAAGGGGAGTTAGTCGGTTCTGTAAGAGCAGCGGGGACCGGCTTTACAAGGTTTCGGTGAGTAATATGAGTGCAATGTGTAACGTTAATGTCAGCTAGCTAACATTAGCTAACAAGGTACACTAACGTGTTTTGTTTTAGTAACTAGTTTTCTCCTTAAGAAATTCGTGGTCTCTGTGTATGTTGTGGATAACATTAGTGTTCACAAGAACAAGGTACACTCCCGTGTTTTGTTTTAGTTGCTCTTCAGATTGAAGCGGCCAGTTTTATATTGACTATACTGTATGTGTGATCTCCTTTTTCTCGTTGTGTCATTTGAGTTTATTTGCTGTGTGTAGATTCAAGGATTTTGGTTATCTAGGCACAGCTGTGTGTGACTCCCTCTGGTACACTGGTATGTGTTTTCCTAATGTAGAGAGCATTGATTAATTAATAAACTACACACTGAGTCTAGATCCTGACCAAATCCTTTTTTATTGTTGATCAAATGTTTTTCAAAAATGTATTCATACACATTTAGAAAAATACAATGTACAATCACAACCAATACAACACAAATTACAAAAAATACAGAAAAAACAAACAATAACAACAATCAGACAAGAGGACAAAACTATGGGAAAATAAACCCTCCCACCCCCAGATCCGGACCATACTTGTATTATTGCTCATTCAATCTATTATAGCATGCTAACAAATGGTACTTACTTTATTTTTACAGATCTGCATGGGAGACGATGGCGCGATGCAGAGCGCTGTCTGTGATTGTGCACGGGGGATGTACAAATGCAGCCACGCTGCAGCATTGGCAATATTTGCCATGTGGCAGATCAGCTCCACAGATGTGAGTGCCAGTGAAGGAAGCCTGGCACTTAAAAAGTAGTCCAGTCGGTGTCTCAACTTTACCAACAGCGAGAGGAGACATACAACCCACTGGCCAGAGACATCGCCAACTGTCAACTGGGGGGTTGTAAACGAGGCCGAAGGGGTGAAGGCTTAGAATCGAGTCTGGTCTCTTTGTGAGTGAGTCGGGTGTTTTGGGAGCATCACCCGATGGACTTGTGCAGCCATCTGCCCTGCTGGAGGTGAAGTGTCCACACAGCCAGAGGAACATGACCATCGCGGAGGCAGTCCAGTTACCATCCTTCTGTCTTCGTGAGGAGGGTGGGTCATATATTCTCAAGGAGAATCACCCATACTGGCACCAGTCCTTGGACTGGTGCAGCTGCATATCACAGACCGGAGTCTCTGCTACTTTGTTGTGTGGACCACGAAGGAGGTGATCATCATCCCCATCCCCAAAGACCCTGCATGGCATGGAAATCTCCTCCTCCTGGAACAATTCTACACCCAGCATATGCTCCCTGTGTTGGCCAGTAGAGAGGAGGACATTTCAATAAACATACTCTTAACACCCTCGGACTCTGCGTTGTGTTTGGTATGTGTGATGGGGTGTTATGCAGAGGGAGAGGAAAACAGGACACAGCAGATTGGGATTGTGGTGGAGATGCTGAGCAGTTATTTAATTGTTGCATGTAATTATTATTATTCTGCGTGCTTCTTAGTTATTCCATCTTTTGCTGTAACATGGATCTGTATGTAACTCTATATTTACTTGTTATCTACCACACTTCCTTCTACATCATTATACATGATGGTGTATATAGGATATATATATTTGTATACATATCTGTAAATTGTATAATTTTATTTAAACATCTTTTTGATCTCTCAAACTGAGTAAAATTGACAATAAAGTTGACTTTGAAAAATATATATATTCTTTATGAAAATAGTTGACTGTTGTCAAATGAATCCAAATGAAACGTTGGACTGAACTACAACTACGCCTTTAAATCTCTACGGACTGTTTTTCAGTGGGATGGCAAGTTCCTATCTTTAAACATTTATTAGTTTTTTCTCAGAACAGATTTGATTTTCTGAAGTTAATTTAACTTTGCCGACCATGTAAGGTCATCATTAAAAGGTACAATCAATTTGTTTAGGTTTGACTAAAATAATGAAAAACATTTAATTTGGATAATTTACTGACAGAATAAGAAACTCAATGATGCTCTACTCACCTGTTCCTTTTTTATAAAGTGAAACAGTTGAAACGATAGATTTTAGTAAACTTAAAAACAACCTTCTCCAAAAGCTATCAAGGAATATACCGAATACTTACAATACAATACCTGTTACTCATATATTAATGTCTTTGTAACTTCAGTAAACCACTACCTCACTCATTTCTTTCATTCATCACGGTTCAGTAAACTAAGTGATACATGAACCAGTTTAATCATTATAATAACGTAGGATGGCAACTCTTTGAAACTGTAGGTGGCTCTTAAAAGAGCCGTTGTGTTTGGGTGTGCTGGTCTCAGGTCAGTCTAAGCCCTCTCTCCGCGGATGCGGCGGGCCAGCTGGATGTCCTTGGGTATGATGGTGACCCTCTTTGCTTGGTTCATCTTACTGGGGGGCAGCTACATGGATGTCGGTGCAGTCCACAATCATTGCGCAGTTGAAGGCAGAATTAATTTATTATTGACTCCGAATGAAGCACAACTTCATGTCATACAATACAATGACTTTATTTGTAATTGTGTAAAAAAATATGAGCATTGATTAGCAAGCAGGACCTGCAGGAACAGAGAATGGTGATGGAGCTGGGAAGAGAGAAGAATAAAGAAAACAGATCAACTTTATTATCGGATATTAAAAATTCAATTTCAAAACAAGTTGCCGCTCCTACAGTTTTCTAGTATGTAAAGATGATTTCACATGACCTATGCAAAATATCACACTCAATACATGTGTGTCTCTGGGGGATGCATTGTGCCTTTGATGTATATAAATAATATACCATAACCAAATACTATTACGTACAGTGGAAATCAGGTTGCCAGAGCAGGTCAGTGTGCATGTTCCTCAACGTCTCAGCAGTTACAGGTGAGGTAAAGACAATAAAAGAGAAAAAGGTCAGTAACAACACTTTAAAGTAACAACACTTTGAATAATTATCTCTTCTAACAATTTTCTCTCAATAAGCACACAACGACTGTCTTTCCAACAAACAGATTGTCATCACAATGAAACACGTCCAGAAGAATGTCATGCAAAGCTCCCTGCCTGCCTTCGACTCTCCCTGAACTGCTTCCTTAGCACCCGGTGGAGGGCGCAGTAGGCTACTCTTCAAATGTTTCACGAAATACTTACCATCATGTTTGGTTACTGTTTAACATTTTGGTTTACTTCATGTAATAAAATAATAACTTCAAGGTAAGGCTACTAAAAATGACAAGGCTAAGTAATGTAATGCTAACTAACGTGATCGCTACTCGTCGCTACTAGCTAGGTAGCTAACTTGACTATGCACATGAACATGCACAACATGTATATTATTTACCTATGATATTACCTGATATGTCTGATCCAGCGACTCCTGGTCCTTTCATCAGACGGGAATCGATAGAAGGAGCAAGTGGTATGATCACTTTTATGACTACAACCTGGTACAAAGCACACAGGCATCTTGTAAAAGTGAATTTATTTTTAGCGATCTATAATTTATTGGAGGGAATAAATCAGTTATGAGATCTTTTTCTTCTTCGCTTTAATTACGAGTCTTATTATAAATCACCGAGCATGCCTGTGACATCACTTACGCGACCCAGAATGGGATTTGGGATTTGTAGTCTTTGTAGTAGCGTATTTTTCATAGTCTTATATTTCAGCAGTTTTACGACAAAATGTGACTTTTTTGACATGGAAATGATTGTTTAAGATTGACAAACATCATATGTGTAGTTCGTGGCACAATTCAAACGGGATCAAAAGATACGTGTTCTCTCTCCATTGAATTCAATGTAAATGTTTCGCTTCCGGGGTCCCATGGTCCGGAAGTAGATGGGCGTGACTTCGCCTCTCCATGGGGAGCTCATTCCACCATTTTGGAGCCAGGATAGCAAACCCACGTGTTTTTGCTGATGGGAACTTGGGTCCCCCTCGTAGTGCGGGTGCAGCGAGCTGTTTGGCTGCTGCAGAGCGGAGTGCACATGCTGGGGTGTACGGTTTAACCATGTCCTGGATGTAGGAAGGGCCAGATCCATTCGCAGCATGGTATGCAAGTACCAGTGTCTTGAAGTGGATTCTAGCAGTTACCGGAAGCCAGTGAAGGGAGCGGAGGAGCGGCGTGGTGTGGGAGAATTTAGGAAGGTTGAAGACCAGACGAGCCGCTGCATTCTGGATGAGCTGCAGAGGTCGGATGGCACATGCAGGTAGACCAGCCAGGAGGGAGTTGCAGTAGTCTAGGCGTGAGATGACGAGAGCCTGGACCAGAACCTGCGTGGCTTTCTGGGTCAGCTGGGGACGTATCTTCCTGATGTTGTAAAGCGTGTATCTGCAGCAACGGGTTGTAGCAGCTATGTTTGCAGTGAAGGACAGGTTGTTATCTAGGGTCACACCCAGATTCCTTGCAGTCTGAGTCGGGGAAACAACAGAGGTGCCGATGTTGATTGTTAGGTCAAGAGTGGGACAATCTTTTCCCGGAAGGAAAAGCAGTTCAGTCTTGATGAGCAGACATCCACTGAGAGATGTCAGCTAGACAAGCAGACAGGGCCGGACTGGGACAATAAGTCAGGCCGGGAATTATACACCCAGCCAGGCCACTACCAGTTTTTTTTTGTGCCATTTTGCTGGATTTATTTGTCAATATTTACAGCGTTGCTGCCCGTAGTGATAGGCCTATAGTTTAAATCTACTACCCAAAAATAAACATATGGAGATGGGTCACTATTTAAAAAAATGTGAAAATCTATTTAGGAACCTATTCATGTGAACATATTTTAAGTGGGGGGTGGACTTCAAATCCTCTAGGGGGGTCCGGGGGCATGCACCCCCGGTAAGATTTGTTTGTTAAATGTTGGACTTAAATGCATCAATCTGGTGCACTTTGAGGGGGAAATAAAGAGACTACACCCATATGAAACAGAACTGTATACATTTAAATAATCATAAAATCATAAGTACATGGCCATAACCAATAAAATACCATATCCAATATGAAAAAACATTGAAACTTGTTTATTTATTTATTTTTGGTTCATTTATAGTTGTGAGTGTGTCTGTGCTCCTGAACCAGCCTCTCCTGTCTCCCTCCTCTCCCCCTGCTCCTCTTTGAGGCAGAAGCAAAGACTAGTTTTAGCTCTCAACAAGTTTATAAAGTTTATCTTACCTTTTTTCACCTAGTTAACATTTTATTTTTATTATTCATGCATATTTCACTAATCTCTCCCCCTTCAAATGGAAATATGTGTTTACATAAATGGTGACCAAACCGTTTGAGACCCACTGAGATAACTTAGACTAAGTTAACTATCTAAACACTCAGAGTAATTTACCTCACCTGAGCTGTAGTTATCAGTCTCTCAGTCTGACAGCAGAGGACTCTCCTCCACCTTGTTGTTGAAACAGCTCCTTATATCCGTTAGCGCAGCTAGCTAGCACCAGATGCTAACAGCAACAATACACGTAACCGGTGCGCGCACTCTCTCTCTCGCTCGCTCGCGCCACACATACACACACCCTCCCGAGCTTGAATGACACAGAGACCAATCGAGGGCATTAGTGTATGATCTGTATGAAAGTGGCCATCTCGGCAGGCCACATCATGTATACAGCCAGTCACCCTCTGTGAGGCAGAGTTAGACCCACATTTGCGCAGCGTTGCGTTCACAATACATACATAAAAAAAAGAATCCTCAGGCCAGCAGGCCACTTAACAGGCCAGGCCATCGGGAAACCTCCCGGTCCTCCCGATGGCCAGTCCGGGCCGCGTCTATCGTTTTTCCAACCCAGTTTAGATTTAACCACGCCCACTTCCGCATTACGCAAGGATCGACGTAGCTTTACGCGATAGCGTCATAGACTTCATCTTCGGCAGTTTAGCGGTTGCGGTAAAGCAGGATATTGAATAATTGGTTTTTGTCTTTCCAAAGGATTTGTTGACTGAAAGTAAACGATCCTGTAATCAAAGCCATATCGAAGAGTCCTGAGATTGTATTACTGGTGTTTTATCATCTATAAATAGCCTGTGTGTATCCTCAAATGTCGTTTTCAGGACAAACAAAAGACGTTTTAAATATATTATCAGAATAGCCTGTGTGTATCCTCAAATGTCGTTTAAAACGTTTTAAATATCTTATCAGCTGGTGTAAGTGCAGAATATTGAATACAGATGTTTGCTAATTGCTCACTTATATCCATCAGGAATTAATATTAAATGATGAATTAACATTCTTCAGCACTGCATAAGTGTGGTCGTCAGTCATATTGACAAAGAAGCACTATTATATTGTATATTATGCGGCGTTTAAAAGGACGGTATTTCGCTTGTCAGATTCAGATTTCGCGGGTGTGCCGCGTGAGGCAGTGATGTAACCATAGGGATGTAACGCCAGGTTGATGCTGTGACGTAACGCCACGTCGATGCTTGCGTAATGCGGAAGTGGGATCTAAACTGGGTTGGAAAAACGATAGACGCGTCCGGGCCAAGCCCCCAGGAAGTGCGCCGGAGTCTGATGAGAATATTCGTGCTGGTCAAACGGCGGTACTACACTTCCTTTAGGTTGCTGGGCCCGGAAACACTTTTTCCCATTGACTTACATGGGGAAAGAGTGGTCTGTAACTCGTTGGATAATTTTTTTTTAACTAAATAAACTACCCAGTATGAACGTTTGTATAGCCCTTATTAAAAACATTCGTTCCTCAAGTTGTAAAAATATGCTAATAACGTTATTTTGAGAGTTATTTCCCTCGGTATTAATAACGCGCATCTAACCCACGGGACCGCGCCGCCCGGCACGTTCATGTTACGTGTTCAGTACTACATGAGTTTCTCTTTACCCATGGATGCACAATAACAACGGACCATATCGCCTTACTGCCAGCCCACGGAGCTGTAATAATGGATATATTGCACGTTTGCTGTAATTCATCATTTGTAAAATATTATACTACATGGGCTGTATGATGTAAATCTTGTACCGTAAATGTTGTATTAAATAAAGTTAATATTACCAACGTAGATTAACGTTCCTGTAGCTTCTTATTACACTTGCAATTGTTTTAGTTACTTGTGGGCTACTTAACATGAATAATCACAGTTACTATCCTTTTACTCCATCACATTTCAAAAAGAAATAGGCTATTGTTATTTTAACTCCACCACAGTAATCCATCATCAGCTTTACTTTTTAGATAAAGTTTTAACTCACAATTGATCATAACAGGCTTCAACATATACATTTGTATATATTACCAAGTGGTTTCATGTACAACCCACACAAGTATCATGCTAAATGAAGCTCTGTTGCTTGGATATCACTAGATCCTGATGTTAGCGTAATATAAAAGTACATAATGATTGATGTGTAACTTAGCATAATTGACTAGCTAGCCGCTAGCTGCTAACTGCCGCCTCGTTAATATAAATCCAGTACCATGCTGTCATGAACGCGCGGTGCTGTTACGTGTACGCAAATTCACGTGCTTAATGTGAACGAGCCTTTTGGGCGGCATGGTTAAAGTTGCGCATGCTCTATGAGCGCACATACGGGTACTTCTCAGGCATGCCGGGTAATCTGTGACGTTTCGCTCTCTCAAAAATTGGGCCATTTTGTCATCATGCGCCATTGAGCAACTCTCATAGGAATGAATGAGGCCCCGCCTCCCACGCTGTATCCAGTTATTATTATACATCCATGGTCCGGGCCTGTAAGCAGAGATGCGTGCGACGACCTGGGTCTCTGAGCGGGGAAAGGACGGAATTAATTGGGTGTCGTCAGCGTAGCAGTGGTATGAAAAACCATGCGGGCTAATGACAGATCCGCATGAGTTTTTCAATTTTAGGATTTTAACATTGTGCTTCTATATTTAGTGTGGGGGAGGCTCTGGAACACCCTCCCCAACCACATCCGCCAACACTCTGGCCCCGTCTCAAGTCGGTTAAATTAAATCCTTGCTTCCCTCACTTGCGTCGTTTCCCTGCCTCTAGTCCCTCCCACAAGGGAAGCATGGAGGGACGCAAGGAAACCACGAGAAACAGGGAAATTAGAGCGTCACGTGAAGCGACGTCCGTTTGTGATGACGCTGCACAGCTGATCGTCTGACAGCAGCTCTGTCCCCGTTATTTCACACACCCCCGCCTCTGTTAGTACACATTTACTGACACAAACATTTGTATCATCTGTTGCAGACCCAAATAAATAAAATAAAATAAGATCAAATTCTCAAAAAAGATAAACGCCATTCTTAAAATGTATAAACGAACAATAGTTGGATTAATATTGATTAGAGTGCACAATAGAAATAAAATAATTGAGAGAAGAAAAAGAGATATGTTATCTATCAAAACCCAGTTAGATTAACATTCATTGGATTGCACACTTTGTTTGTTTGTTTGGATATGCAGCACATTAACATTTTAATAGCACTTAATGACTGACTGAATGGAAATGACAATAAATAAAAATGTTAAACGAAAAAAGCGATCATGAAAATGTTTCCAACAAATGAATAAAATGATTTTTGACCACTTTGTTGTTTAGATATATCACATATTTGTAACTAAATGATACATGAATTGAAACAAAACACAGTATAAACTGAGGAGTGACTCCCGTGAGGTTCATGTATTTTCTTCACTCTGCTCTCATGTCAAGAAGCATGAGATCAGTGCATGCACTGCATCGTCCAATCAGTGAGCGATACACAGTAAGGGGGCGGGGCGAGTATCTGAGGATTTCATCGGAGGATGGTCTGGTGGTTCCTCGGTTATTGCTCCTCCATTATCGCTCCTCGCTCCTCGATCCTCGGTCCTCCTGCAGAAATAAGAGCCATGGGACGGTACTCAAGATGGCGCAGACAAATCAACTTCCGGTGAGACCGAGGACCGAGGAGCGAGGAAATGAAAATAGTCGACCTGAGACAGGGCCTCTCTCACATCATTCAAACAATCCCTCAAAACTCACCTTTTCACTCTTGCCTTCAACTCCTAATTAACTAACCCCTTGCCCTTATTCCTTCAAAAATATAATTTATATCTCAAATACAAAGTCATCCTTCGTGACCATAGGTCAACATTAAAGATGTGTGGAGTTTTATTTTAGTTATTAATTTACATTTTTTGTCTTAGAGATGCTGATCTGAAACCGTTGTTACATACAGTTACGGCATTTCCTGTTTCTGCCGGAGAGAGGGGAGTTTGTCCCAAAGCTTGCCGCTGTATTTACTCCCTCCATCTGACAGGAGGAGTGTGTAGGGGTAGGGTGTGGTTTGGGATTGGGGCCGATGTTTAGTTTGGTCCTGCCTCCGTCCCTATAGTGACGCGTCACTGAGCAAGGGGGCGGAGCAGAGTTGGCTACAGGCAAGATGGCGGCGACCATGAGCAACGTGGAAGAAATACGGACTCGAGCTGTACTGGGGGAATTCGGTGTGAAAAATGTAAGTTCGGTTTGAACAAAGTTGTTATGGCAGCAGAGCTTGGTGTGTGCAGGGTGAGAGTCTGAGAGAGAGCCGGTCTGATATACCACACAGCCTCCCTCATTCACCTGTACACACCGGTATATATGTACACACAGATTACACACACACAGAGACACACGCACTAGTGGTACCTGTACTTTACTTGAGGATTTTAACATTGTGCTACTTTGTACTTTTACTCCACTACATCTATTTTACATATTTAGTTACTAGTTACTTTGCAAAATGTACCCTAACCCATGTTATATTAATATTTATGTATTTATTTGAACAAGGACGATGCATATGCATTATGCATTATGCATGGTAATGCTCAGGAAAGAGAAGAGATGATTTATGCCAGATTTGAGCTCATTTCAATCTGCAGGTACATAACAATCAACAAACACTAAAACATTGCATCATCTCTATCGCACGAACAATAATACAACAAGATTAAAGTACAGGTCAATAAAATAGTACAGTTCAAATATAATATTAAAATGGAAAAACTCAGATGATAGTATAATGACTGGTTGCTTAATATCCATTTATTTGCACCATGAGGGAAAGAGTGAAAGTCAGGGCAGGTTTGAAAGCTCAGCTGAAGAATGTTTGATGGCCTCGAACTCTTGAAAGCAGAACAACATTTTTTTTAAATTAGGAGTTTGTATTTGGACCGTATAATTATTAAGTAATTATGAAATAAGTATTATTATAGGTTAAGCTAAACAGTAGTGTATAACGTAATTAAAATAAACCCTGCCTTGAAAAGTGCATTGAACACAGTGATGAATATGCACCAATAATGAAAACAATTATTTATAATAATAATAATCAAAAAATGTCTTGTTTTTTTTAATAAGTAAGACGTGCTTTTACCTTTCGTACTTAAACTATAGTGTAGCGACCCTGTATAGGGTGCTGAGTGTGTCACTCAAGCATCCCCGCCTCTCTGCCAATCACAGAGCTGCACAGTGATGCTGGTCGGGGTGCGGGCCTGTGGTTGGGGGAGCAGAGGGTGGGGAAGTTGTGATGTTGACCCTGCTTTGTGTGTGTGAGTAAAGGCCCTCACACACCAAGCAGTCACCAGAGAACTCGCCGACGCCGCCGTGTTCTCCTGCGTCTTGGCCATGTGTCGCACTGGAACACACCGCAAAGACTTCAGCCGAGCACGTACAAACTGCGCATGCGTGAGTGGCAATAACTCTCCTTACCAGCAGGCGGCGGTAGTGTGTATTCGTCATTCAAAAGAGGCAACAACCGGAAGACAGAGAAGAAGAACAGACTGCGTGATCTAAACAAACAACAAATGCGTTCCATTTTCACTCTCGTCCATCGAAAACATGTTTTGTGCGGTACTGGAGCTATCAGCCATTGGAGTGTTGCTTGTGGAAGACATTCTCAAGCAACCGTTTCGCTTCTCATGCACTGATTCGCTAGCTGAACAGCCAATCAGGGATTTCTTTGTCCGACTGCATGGCCAAATAAGGCGTGTCACGGCCGACGGTGCGGGACACACCAAATTGAGTTAATAATAATAAGTAATAAGTCAATAATCTGAGTTCTTCTTCCAGCTCTGGTTCCATGTATATGGCCCAGTCTTAGGCAGAGAGCATGCTCACACCTGAGAGGGCTGCCATCCGCACAGAAGTCTGTCAGGCACACTTCAGAACCTCCACAAACATGCAAATACTTTAAATCTGTTAAACTGGCTTTAAAAACATCCTCAACAATCCAACAATAAATAAAGTAGTTGGATTTTCTGAATGAATCCCTCAGCTGATATGAGCAGATCAGCCCATATCCTCCACTCGCATGCTCGCAAACACATTCTATCTGATTCTAACTTCCCAAGCTGTTCCTCGAACTGCTCCTGTTCAACGATTTAAAGCATTGAATGATTCAGTTAACTCTACATTACAACTTAATGATTGATGTCCAAAACTGTCAGTGAAACATTTAATTAGAGGAAGAAATTACTAGACAGTTGGTTAGTTTTTAAAAGTGTAAAAAACATCATCCATGAACAAACTACACTGTCATTTAAGGGTTCCTCTACGGGCCCTTGGTGAGCCGCAGGACCTGCTGTGGCCTCTGGCTTGTGAATATTAAAGCAGAGCGTAAATATCTTGTAGTTGAAGTAACTTTAATAAGATCTGAATGGTTGCTTCTTTCTATCTCTTATTGATTGTTTCTGCTTTAGGTCCATTCGTCAGATTTCCCTGGCAACTACCCTGGCTATGATGACACTTGGAATATGCAGACATTTCAAAAGGTATGTCTGTCAGTTTGGATCTATTGGCGCGTTTCCACTGCAGGCCTCGCTCGGTTTGGTTAGGCCTTATTAGGCCCGGCTCACTTTAATGCTGCGTTTCCATTACAGTTTAGGAACTGGGGCAGTTACTATAGTAACGCAGTGTAGGTGGAGCCGTGACGTCATCTTCAATGAGAGCCCCAGAAAAACAACACAGCCGTTAGCTCTTAGCACTCAGAGCTCACAGCTCTTCATATCTGTTCAGAAACTAGACAAAAGTTAAACAAGTACAAACCACAGACTGCCTGTGTCATGGCGAATACAGTCGCTGCTTTATTTATGTCTGTATAGGCCGTTGTTGTGAGTGTGGACGGTCGGAGCATATATAACGTTAGCTTAGCCAAGCTACATTTAGAAAACACACATTTTAAAAAGGTTTTTCGCCTGCCGTCTGTCTGCAGACTTGTCAAAGCATTAATTCATGGTTTTTACTAATCAGTATCAGTATGTTGTTACTTCTGCATCATTTTGAAACATGTATTACAATTAAATCACGGTCAAATATGTTCATCTTGTTGTAGTTGTAGCCCCCTTGCCAGCGATTCTCTCTCTAGTTTAGCATACTCAGCCTGGTTGTTCCTGGCCCTAGAACCACGATTTTACTGGTGAACTTATTTATCCTCTTAGAGAATGAGCAGGACTGACACACACACACACACACAATACTTTTATTTGGTGTGAAGCAGTTGTGGGTAATAAGCACTTTTTATTTTACGTGCATGGTTAACTTTATGGAAAAGCTTTACAATTTGTATATCTAACTTGGGTGTCACTTTGTTTGAATTTTTTTTGTACACACTAATTTCCTTACTAATACCTGTATAGACAGGATTCACAATGTCACTGTCAGGCTACACACTATTTTCGTAGAAACCATAATATGTGTGTGTGTTGGGCATCTTTTTTTTTAAAGTCTTGAACGCACATTCACATGTTTGCACACCGGACCCCTGCAGGGGGGTCTGAGGGGGTTCCATCCCCAGAAGATTCCCTTTTTATGTTTTAACATAAAAACTACGCATTATTGTACTCTCTAAAAATAAAGAAAAAGACAACATTTACCCTCGCAGGAGCAATTCCATTTTATTTGTATCGTTTATGCTGGATTTGAAAAGTGTTCCCTGGGACTAATGTTTGATGCTGAGATGTGTTCTCCTGTCCTGTTGCAGAACTTCAGGATTGACATAGTGAATCTGGAGGAGAACAGCATGGAGTTTGATATGGTGGGGATAGATGCAGCCATCGCCAACGCCTTCAGAAGGATCTTGTTGGCAGAGGTAGGATTTCATTCAGTCATCTCATTTCCATACAACTACATACTTATGACAAACAAGGGTTTTTTAGACGTTTTACACAGTTCAGTGTTTCCCCTATATACAGGTACCAAAAAGGTTTGTTTTGTTATTAAAATAATAATAAGTGGTGACCCTTTTTCAGGGTTCGTACGGGTGCTGGAAATCCTTGAGAATGCTTGAAGTTTTATGAGGTTCTTTCAAGGTTTGAAAAGTGCTTGAATTTTGGGAATGGTGCTTGAATTTGGGATAAAGTGCTTGGAATTGTAAATGCTTTACTTCGCTTTTTAGATTAAAAGAAAATGAAGAAGTCTGAGCGCACTTAATTGCTTCACTTTTACATAAAACAGCTCTGCTGCGGCCTTCCTGCGCTATGCGCGTGACCTGCAAGTGATTTGTGTTACGTGTGACCTGGGCATTCTGATGAGAGTGATATATGACAGTGTGCCAGGAGGTTGCAGTTTCAACAAGTGTTGGCTAGCAGAAGACAAATACAAGCCATGGCTAAGACGAGGGTCAAGCCCACGAGTCAATCCTGCAAAGTTTGCAACAAATAATTTCAGTTGTTCACGATGGGAGAGTCTGCGCTGACGAGCCACATGAAAGGTACGCCGTAGTAGAGCATTTTAGATTAGGCTAACGTTGCATGTTACATTTGTTTAACCTAACGTTAGCGAGCTGAATAGCGAACTCGATGAGGGATAATAATAATTGCAGGGGACAATCATTTCAGAGGAGCGTACCTATGTTAATATATGCGTTACAGTCGCCATCCTGTGGTGTTCAGAGGATGAAGCACTCACTGTTGTAATTCAACCCAGTCTCACGGTATTTCGTGTTATAGTCACGAAATATAATCTATTGATTCGACACAGAACGATTTTAAAAGCAATGTATTTCTACTGGTAGTATGTTTCGTAGTGCTGGGGGGAAACGATTATTTTGAAAACGATTAATCGGGCGATTATTTGATCGATTAGTCGACTAATCTAACGATTATTTTTCTGTTGTTCAATTCATAAAAAACGTAATGTAAAAAAAATTTTTTTCACGATACTGTGTCTCAGGGGATCTTAATATTTAAGAACCTATTAATGTGTTATACCAGATTAACGGAAATAATCTCAGCTAACTGACGATACAAACCATGTTTACCAAAACAAAACACAAGTCTCATAAGAAGCATCTAAATGACCCCTGAGCGAAAAATGCTAACGGACATTGGCACAGAACTCAAGATAAAAGTACCCTTATTACTTATCGTAGCTGCACATACAATATATCCGATTAAAGCTGAGACTCCACAGATTATGTAGGTATATAGTATCATCACTGAGTGATCCGGACTCGCGACAGGGGAAGCAAATACAGTCATCACAACACGTACCTTCACAGAGCTTCTAGGGAGATCGTCTCACCACCGTAGCTGTCAATCTGATCAAAATACGTGTTCAATGGCATTAAAATGAGAAAAAACGCGGCTGAATCGGTTAATCCATAGGTTTTTAACGTCTATGTATAAAAAAATGATTGAATTTATAATCCATAATTCCATTTTATGTAAAAAATCGGAGAGCAAATGCTAGCTGCTAATGGTAGCGACCACAGCTAGCTGCTGCTTCTGCTAGGCTATGCAGCAGTCTCAGTGAGATATAAATATCTTTGCGTTTTGGACTAACTTTAAAATATTCCCATGCTTTTGAAAACCTAGGGCGAGATGTTTTCGTTTGGGGGCTTCGTGCGCAATCCTGTGAGGAGGAGGTGGTAGCCGTTTCAGTCTCTATTGTGTTTGAAGTGCGATTGCGAACTGCTTGTTGCTTTGGGTGACCCACGTGTGTGTAGCGACGCGTCGACGCGGAAATATGTCGTCGACGATATTTTGAAGTCGTCGACGCGTCGCTACAGCACTAATGTTTCGTGCCTAAACCAAATGTGACTTGCTCTATCGAAATCAGTCACATTGACCCGAAGACACATTTTCGTTTGTATTACTGGTCTGGGGGAAGCTCGAGAGGGTGTGTGTGTTTGTTTCCCGGGGAAACACTCACAAGAAACACCGGCTGTTGTTATGCCTACAGTGACGTTAAGTTACTCCGTTCTCCGCTTGTAATTATGCCGTACAAGCTTCAAAGTTGTATTTCTCATCTGAATTTGACGAAACAAGTTTAATATTCTGAAAGCCAATACTTTGTTTATTTGAAACCAAACTGTCCCGGACCCTGTTGTGTTATCTATGATTACTATACGCCTTTACTTCATAATTTCAGCCGGAGGGAGGGGGAGCGGCGCTGCGGAAGAGCAGGGTGTGAATTGAGAGGTGCCTCTCCTTCCCTTTACAAGCTTCAAAAATGTATTTATCGTGAGATTTTGGCAATAACAGTTTCATGTTCTGAAAGCCAAGACTTTGTTTATTTAAAATCAAACAAAACACCCGAACTCTGAAAAACTAGTTTTTTTACACAAATCCACGTTTATTTATTTTTTAAATGAGCCGTTGCGACTTTTGACTGACTTTGATAGAGTGGGTCACAAATAATAACAAATTTAGAAGGAAAACAATATATACAGATTTCAGTATTCTGAGGCACTGAGCCCCATTTCTTTTCCTCACAGACGGCAAAAAAAAGCCAGACATTATACGATTTAAAATAAAAACAATAATCTTGACTTGATATTGAGTAAGAACCATAGACTGTATATATAAAGGTAAGAACTAGGGCCAGGACCCGATTAAAAAAATTAATCTAATTAATTAGAGGCTTTGTAATTAATTAATCGAAATTAATCGCATTTTTAATCACATATAAATATTTGACCTAAGAACAGTGAGAAGCAATTTTTTTCACATGGATTTTAGTATACCATTAGGCGCATTCACACCGCAGTACTTTTCCCACAAAGGTTCATGAGAATTGAGTTCATGAGAACTCTTTGAACCTGGGGGTGCATTAGGCAAATGAAGCCGCTGACGTCACTTCTTCTTCTTCTGCTTTGGGTTTACTGGCAGGCCGCAAACCACTTCACGGCGTATACTGCCGCCCAAAGTCCCCGGCCGGAAGTCCCCGGAGTTGGGGACTGGCTTCAGTAGAAGCTGCTGGGAGTCCCAGCAGCTTCTACTGAAGCCTTCCGAGTAAATCGCCAGAACGCCGACACCTCCTCATCTCCACCGCTCCCATGTTTTATTTTGTGTTGCCATAAGTTAGTCTCTCTGCGTTTCTGCGCTGGGCTAATGCTAATAATGCTAATGCGAGGATAATAAAATGGCGGCTTCACAACACTTTTTGGGAGTTTTACGGGGCGTGGTTTGCAATCCTCCCAGCCAATCAGAAATATAGCTCTTTTCTCACAAGAGAGCCGCACGAAAGTCCCTGCTCTCTAGCAGCTCTCTGCTCTCTAGCAGGGACTTTCGTGGGGGTAAAAAGGTTCTCATGAACTAATTTTAGTACCGGCTCTTTTTGGTGTGAACGCGATAAAAGAGGCTAACGTCCACGCTAGCTTCCACGCTAGCTGCTATATGTTTTGCATTGAGGTGATACTTGAGGCTTGATGTGCTGCGGTGATATGCGAATTCCTTTTTGCATAATTTGCACACAACCGTGCTCTTCCATCCGTCCGTTTTTTTAAAACAACATTTCCCACTGTTGTTCACTGTGGTTTGTTGTTGTCTGAAGTCATGAACGTTAGTTGGTGCTCCAGTATAATCGGTACGCCTGAAACTCATCCAGTGAGAAACGTTCCGCGGTGCAAAAATAAGTGCGATTAAAATGCGTTAATTTTTTTAACGCGTTAATTTTTGTGTTATTAATTCATCTTAATTAATGCGTTAAAGTCCCGGCCCTAGTAAGAACATGTTTTTATGAACCACACAGCTTCCGGTCTTCCAAGACCCGACCGGACAAAAAGACGTGCTGCAGGCACGAAACATACTACCAATAGAAATACATTGCTTTTAAAATCGCTGTGTGACACGAAAAAAATGGGAAAATCGTGTTGATGAACACGATTCAATAGATTACATTTATTTCATGACTATAACACGAAATGCCGTGAGACTTGGTTTCTGTGTGATTTTGTGGCTACATTTCAGGCTAATACGCTACCAGAGGTGGAATAAGTACTCAGATCTTGTACTTGAGTAAAAGTAGAAGTACCAGAGTGTAGGAATACTCTGTTACAAGAATCAATCAAAAATGTTCCTCAAGTAAAAGTAGTAGTTTATTCTTCACTGTCTGGTCACTCATTACTGGATCAGCGAGATGCATGAGATACAGACGGGCTGTCAGGAGAGAGAGAGAGAGAGAGAGAGAGGGAGAGGGAGAGAGGAAAAGAGAGGCTCCGTTTATTTCTCCCGTGTTATTATCCAAAGTTAATGTAAACTTTTTAATAATGTACCTACTATAAGTAGTTTGTTTGAATGTAATAATGATGTTGTTTGTGGAAGCGCATCATTTATTGAAAAATGAATCTGAACTTTTCAATCTGTTACGATTATAAACTGAAGCAATTTAAAAATCAGCCCCATTAACTTAGTTTTAAACATCAGGTGATCACCTGCTGACAGAAACTCTGCTACACAATTCTTATTATTATTATTGAAACATGACCTGTAAGTTCCAAATGTATTCGGTAAAATAAATTATTTCTGGACACTTGACCGGCAAGAAAAAATCCTAGCAGAAACCCTGGATGGAAGGTCGTTTCTCTTTACTGAGTTGAGTGGTTCTTGCCATAATATGGATTACAACAGTAGTCAAATAGGGCTTTCCACTGTGCACTAACCCTACCTCTGCACAACACAACTGATGGCCTCAAACACATTAACCTGTTAAGCCCCATAGCCCTCGCCCGCGGGGGCTACGTGCTTTTTTAATTTTTTCACAAAACTGTGTCTCAGGGCTTCTTAACACTTAACCTATTAATGTGTCATACCCACTTAACGGGAAGAAACTCAGCTAACTGACGATATGAACCATTTTTACCAAAATGAAACTCAAGGGTAATACCAAGCCTCTGAATCAGTGTTAATTTCGTCAACGAAAACTATGACGAAAATTGTTCGTCAACAACCTTTTTTACATGACTAAGACGAGATGATGACGAGCTAAAAATAGATTCTTGATAACGAATACTTTGACGAAATGTATGTATATTTAGTTTTCGTTGACGAGGCGGGACTAAGGTGTTAATGGTGGACTATCGGACATTCAAAATGCAGGAAATTTCCCCCCAATTGTCCGTCTTTTCTGTCAAAATGCATCTTACGTTTCTAACTTGCAATATCATTATTTCCGCTCTCTTCACTCCAGAAGAGCGATCTCCCTGTGTCTCTCTGTGTGCGGGGGAGCGGGGCCTAACAGACACGCTGCAGCGGTACACAGAGATCTGCCGTGGACGGAGCGTTCAGAAGTATAGAGACACTCTACAAGGCACGATGTGGACAAAGCTTGTTTGCCATTAGTGTTTTCGATTTTGTGCGTAATCGAATCGTGAGACCAGTGAAGATGCACAGCCCTAGTCAGGCTGTGCATCTTAACTGGTCTCGATTATCCTGTCTTCGATTCGATATCACGATGCATCACGATTCATACCAATGCGTTGCATCCTCAATTTTCTATATTACTGCACATGGCTTCTTTTTCATCAATGAATACATGCAGTAAATACATATGAACTCCCTTTTTATTATTTAGAAAGTGCTTCAGAAATCAATAACATAAATGTCTTGACATTAATTTATAAACCAAAATAAATCAATTGCATAGCTCTAGCATCCCTATACAGTATCTGTGTGTGAAATTGTTCCATCCTCAAAAACAAAAAACTATACTTCTGCAGTCTAGATGCAGCTTCTAGCTACGGTCTTCTGTTAAAAAAGGACACTGGATGTCCTGAATGTGGCATCACACACTAGGGCTGTGCAATTAATCGTATTTTAATCGCGATTACGATTATGGCTTGCGACGATTATGAAAACAGCATAATTGACAAAATACGATTATTTTGCTGGGTGCGCTTTCGCCCCTCCCTAAAAGCCCACTCGGCCACGTGGGAGTGACAGGTGTTGTGAGTGTTCAGCGCAAGTGAAGATGTCAGAACAAGAGCAGCAACTCGTTAAAAAGAAGGGTAAAATTATTTCCACTATTTGCAAGTACTTTGTCATTACATTTCACATCGCTAAAGATATGTGCCCAGTTAGCACTGTTAGCAACCAGGGCTTTAAGCAACTTGTCAACACGTTGGACAAGCGTTACGCGATGCCGTCTCGGTATTATTTCAGCAGGTCTGCGCTGCCTGCACTATATGACAAATGCCGTGGGGAAGTTGAGAGAGATGTGGCTTCAGCTGATTACTTTGCTACCACAACAGACCTATGGTCTAGCCCAGGGGTGCCCAACCAGTCGATCGCGAGATGTGTCTAAAAATAGAACAACAACATTCTGTTTTATCGTTAATGTCCTGTAACATAATCTTCCTGTACCAGAATAATGCACTTGAACGCATCAAAGCTTTGTGATTGGCCGGCGTCACCCCATGTGTCGGGGCGTGGCTGAGGGTCTTCAGTACAGGTGGCAATATCGTCCCCTGCCTGCGCTCATCTCTGAAACCAGACCATGTCAACAGGCTGGTGTTTCTTGCAAAACATCTTTAAGAGATGACATGAGCAGCCCTACCAGCATTTGCCATGGTGGCCTAAACATTTTTATTTGGTCTTAAATTGTAGTTCAACATTTATTTCCTGTTACTTCTGGACCATGACGGTTGGCCAGCCTTCAACGTTTAACTGAGTGGAATATGTTGAATATGTTTTACCAAAATGTTGGCTATATGTTAAGGAGTTTTCAGTAGGTTGTGACCGTGCACTGCAACATGTTTGATTTCATTTATTTTGGTCTAATTTATTTTTATTTATCATATTAATAATATATGTTTAGTATGGTTTTGGAAGTGCGCTCCAACATATTTGTTGATCTTGTTTATTGGTAAAATATTATTTGTTTTAAAGTTCAATAAATGGTCAATGAATAATCGTCAAAATAATCGTGATATCAATTATTGACCCAAATAATCGTGATTATGATTTTTGCCATAATCGCACAGCCCTATCACACACAGGACTTGAGTCTGAACACAGCAGACAACAGGAGTATTTACAACAGCATATAAAACAAAAATAGTGCATGTGGGTGCACACTGACATTCTCTGTTTTACTGTTACATAAATCCCATGATTGTAGGAGATTAAGTTAGCTTCATTATATCTCAATCAGTGATTAAGTGAATAATAAAGTTTCAGGTCACTATCAGCCTGTCACTCATTATTTTCAGGGCGGGGTTTGGAGTAGCAGAGAGAAGATGGTGATCGCGGAAGCTTTTTCCTCCTGCCTTCACAAACTTTACACACGTATCGTCTGAAAATAGCAAGAGGACATTCATACTCTGCAATACAAGACTTAACTAAATCCACCAAAAACCTGACATGATTGTAACGCCAGTATTTCTTTAAAACATAAATCCCTGTGTCTCTGAGCCGCAGCGACACGGACTGATTCAGAGCGGGTTCTTCTGCTGTTGGTTCTGGACTGGTGTTCTTGTGTTGGTGGATAAAGCAGACTGCTCCGTGTTTGGTGTCGCTGTGCCGCTGTCACGTCTGTTCCCTGATCTCTGCGTCACCGACCGATTTGATATTAAAGTGACAGGAAAAAAAAACGTTATTGTAAAGCCGCGGCCGTAAAATCAGGAAGCAACGTTACTACGCTATAATCGATTATGTTCTGTCACTGCATCGATGCAGAATCGTCCGCATCGCGATGCATCGTAGAAACGATTAATTTCAACACCCCTAGCGTTGACACGAGTAGAGTAGTCTGTCCAAACAGCCGGCCAAAAGGCGCCATATTCAGTCGGAGAAATGCACAATTTTCGACTTCCTTAACTCGTAGCTCTGTTGCCCCAATTACGAGTAACGTTATCACATCAGGTGTGCAGAGGTGTGAGAAGTACTCAGATCTTGTAGTTAAGTAAAACAATGCCATAGTGTAGGAAGAGTTCCTCAAGTAAAAGTATGATCATCAGTATATAGTTAAAGTAGCGACAGTAAAAGTAGTGATTGTTTGATTGGTCCATTTCAGAATAATATATATGATATGTTTTATAATGATTGATCATGAAAGTGTTCTCAAAGCTGATAAAGGTGCAGCTAGTTTGAATGACTTTGTATACTGCAGGGTAGCTGGTGGATTTACTCCAGGTGGAACTAAAGTCTGATTCAACACTTGATTATATTTCACATTAGGGCTGCACGATATTGAAAAAAACTGACATTGCGATATATTTTTTTTCCCCCTGCGATATATATTGCGTTTTTTTTAACTATATTTAACCGGATAAAGGATTTTAGTCACGGACGTCTGGATCTTAACTGGTTGACTGATCATACCTTAAGTCATGATCTAACATGTCATGATAATGCATGTTGCTTACCCTCAAATAAGGGGGTTCATCTGTGAATGAAGAAGAGAAGAACCTTTTTGGATCCAAAATAGTTCCAGATCGCAGATGTTGCTTTTCTTTTTGGAAGTAAATCTTCATTCTCGCCGGTATTGTCCTCCTGTGCCTCGCTCATTTTTTACCGGTGTTTTGATGGTCTGCAAACTAACGGGGCAGGGCCTGCTGTGATCTGATCAAGAATGATTGTGATTGGTGGTTTGCTGTGCAGGCTCTCATGTCAGGGGTACTTGTACTCCTGACATGAGAGCCGTGCAATTTTTCCTTTTGTAGCAAGTAGCAAAATAATTGTAACATGACATGTTTGAGTTAATGTACTTAATATCGCACGTCCCAAAAAAAAAATTATTAATATAATCGCACGTCCCTGCGATGTGAATATCGCGCATGCGCATATCGCGGTTATCGCCATGACACGATATATCGATCATAGAAGTACACCATTTACCTATTAACTGTAGTGGAGTAGAAGTACACAGTAGCAAAACATTTAATTGCTCCAGTAAAGTACAAGTACCTCAACATTTTACTCAAGTACAGTACAATATTTTAACATAATTATATATATTTCATTTATTTCACATTTAAATAAAGCAATTAATCCGGTTAACAATTTGTTAGTTTTTCCCTATAAAAAATAACAAAAAGTTAATACAAGAATACCGTTAAAGTACCGGATCGATAAGCAGTATCGATAAGACTAGTAGTACCGTAGAAAACCTTAACGATACCCATCCCTAGATATTACACAATTAAAGTGTTAAGAGAGTGAAATGTTGCTTTACGAATTTCAACACTTGATGCTGTCACCTTGATTCCAATGACAGAAACCTGTATTTGCCTAACTGAATTGGTTTAAAGAGAAAATATTTTGACTAAAAGTTGACTAAAATGTAATTTTTCGTCGACTAAAAGACTAAAACTATGAAGCATAGAAATTACTAAAATGTGACTAAAACTAATAACCATTTTCGTCTAAAGACTAAGACTAAATCAAAAACAGCTGCCAAAATTAAAGGTCCCATGTCATGCTTTTCCGGTTATTACCCGTCCCCTTGTGTATTATAAAGGTTTTTCTGCATGTAAACGGTGTGCAGAGTCAAAACCCTCAAAGTACACCCTGTAGCGAGTAAAACTATAACACAGAAAATACCTCCCCAAAACGCCTCGTTGGAGATACGTCATTGTCCATTGTTTACTTCCTGGGTATTGTGACGTAGGAATGGCCAGAGCTATGTACTATGTACAGTCATGTGTTATCCGGAACCAAATGGACCAATCCGTGGAGCCGTTACGTTACGTCTGTGGAGCCGTTACGCTAAGCCCCCTCTGATTGGTCCAAATTGACCAATCCACAGACTTCCACACACACACACAGTGCAGGCAGCTCTGCTGATTTCTCCTCCCTGGCTGCAGGCTGATAACAGACAGTTGGGATCGCGGAGAAATTCTCTCTGCAGACCCATTCTTTCTGCAGACCCGTTCTCTCTGCAGACCCATTCTCACAGCGTTTATCAACCTTTTTCTTACTCAATATCAAGCCACACGTATTGTTTTTACTTCGGCTGTGACTTTGTGTGTGCTCAGGATGAGTTTGGCTGTGTTTGGCTGTCGCTAAACAAGGAAACCAGCCACACCTCCACGGAGCTCAACGCAATTCACAACGTCCCGACCAATCGGAGCACACTGTGCTCACAGGGAGGGTGGGGGCTGGAGCTATTGGAGCTACAACGAGCCGTTAAAGGCAGAGAGTGAAATTCAGTGAATACACGTAGTTTACAGAGATGCTGTTTGAGAAACCAATGTGAGTTTGGAAAATTGCACAATATAAATCTATTCTAGTAGACCTCAACGATGGAATTATGATCAGTGGAAATGGCCATGACGTGGGACCTTTAACACTGCTCTGAATTAGCACTGAGCGAAAAAATGCTAACGCACTTAGCACAGAACTCACGGTAGAAATATCTTATTACGTATCGGATCTGCACAAACAATATATCAGATTTAAATCTGAGATTCCACAGATTCTAGAGGTATAAGTATTAGGGCTGCAACAAATGACTAATTTGATAATCGATTAATCTATCGATTAATGAAACGATTAATCGACTATTCGGACTATTATGCCTTGCACAATTTCTCAAACGCTCTTATTTAGCCATCAACTTTTAGATTTAGCTTGAGGTTGTTTTAGGCATGTGGAAACTAACAATGAAGACAATAAAGATGAATACTTGATTCAAAAATACATACATTATTAAATTAAATTAACAAATTGTGAACAAAACTAACATTGCTTTTAATTTAAATTAAATAAATAATATTTCACATCAAAAGAAATAACAATGTTTTAACAAATCGTATTAAATAATGTGATGACAGAACTGTAAACAGAATAGCTGAAACTTTAACAAAATAAATAACTCAATTACCTCTAATCATTAACCCATGTTTGTATCATTTTGTTATCTCCGTGTGTTGCTGACGTGGAAACGTTATTCGTGGATGGAGCTACAGAGCTACTAGAAAGACAGTCGAGACCGGTGCATTCCTCCGTCTGGATGTGGTGCACTTTTGCTAAATGTTTAGACAAATTGCTCGTGTTACCGCCCTTACATGCTAAACTATTATTGCACTATTGGCAACGAGCATTGTCCACATCGAGACGGGTAAAGTTTAACCACACCTTGGGAGCGCTTCTCTCCGCCATCCCCGCCGTGTGTTGCTGCACGCATGTAGTAGCAGCTGCATGTGTGTAAACTGCCCGCCCCCTTGCACACAGACGGGGGAGAGAGAGATCTCGTCTCGATTGGAAAGATAGAAAATACACCATAGACGCATATTTTTGTCTTTTTGCATATTAGAAACGAGTTGGCGACACTAAGACTGCGATATAATGTTTTTGTAGCAATAATACATGACATATATTTTTTAAATGTCTCCTGTACCGATAAAAAGACCGATAACGTTGGAGCTTAACGGCGTGTAAAACACACGTGATGACGTCACCAACGAATCGACGACTGCATTAGTTGGCAACTCATTTGGTAGTCGATTTTAATCGATTAAGTCGATTAGTTGTTGCACCCCTAATAAGTATCATACATTTTTTATTTTTGGGACGGACACTATAATTTACATTTTTGTTCAATCTGAATTTACTTTAAAATAAAAAAGATTCTATATTGATTCTGACTTTTCTACATCCAACTCACAGGTTTATCATTGCTTTGAGATAAAAGATTATTAATTTACCCCTTTTTAGAAGTGAAGAAAAAGTCATTTGTTCTGGGAATGTCATTTTCGAGCCTGAGACCTGAAAAACAGGCTTGGGGCTTAACAGGTTAAGAAGGCAAGTCATTCCACAAATGGACTCTTGAAAAGGCACACGTGTTCATTGAAAAACCATTCCAGGTGACGACCAGTGCTTGAATTGGAATGAAAAAGGTGCCAGTACTCTAAAATCAGCAACTTTTTCAAGTCAATTTTATATATACAGCCCACAAACAAGAATTTGGCTACTATAATGCTGGTGGGTTTGTCTCTTTACTACTGTATATTTTAGAAAGGTTCACTGTACGTAACATTTTTTATGATGGGCAGCGGATATGGCTAAAGCTCAGTAAGGTCAATATTAACTGAAAATATAGCAATCAAAGTCTAGATCTTCTGCTGAAGACACATGAAGCAGAGACCTTTCAGGTGAGAGCCCCTCTGGTGGTGTTCAACATTAATGACAAGGAAACAAAGCTCTGGTCAGAAGCATTTTTTATAAAAAGCTTTAACAAAATTAAGTATTTCTGTATATTTTGAATGCAATCTAACTTTCCAACTCAGAAAACGAAAAACGAAAAAGTGCCAAAAGTCTTCTCACATGGCTGAGCTGCTTTGCAATATACTTCACCACTGAAGAATACCAATATGTATAAAGTAAACTATGATGCAATCTAACTTTCCAACTCAGAAAAATGATAAAGAGCATGAACAAAGAACATGTAAAAACAAATGCAAAATTTGCACAATCTAAAATGAGAAACTGTAACTGCAAGTAACAAAGTCTGAGCCATGGTAAAGAGTTACATTGAACACCAAGCTGATCAGATAACTCCCTGGTTGGTCTGAAGTCCTTCTATCTCCAGGATCTGTACAAATCGGCACATTATGCCAAAAGTCTTCTCACTGGGTGAGCTGCTTTGCAATATACTTCACATTGTTAGAAAAGGCTCCAGAAGGCCTTGGGGACATCAGTATCAGGGGCTGGAGCTGGACAGGCTCTTTCATCAGCACTTCTCCTTCCCTTTGCCAGCCAGGACCTCACATACTGTTCCGGATTGAACTGTCCTAGTGATGGTCCATTACATTTAATGAAAACCAGGCTGGACAGTCGGCTGACAGAGAGAGCATTCCTTTTTGCAGTAAGGATATCGTTCATGCAGCTGAATGCCCGCTCACACTCACTAGTAGAGACAGCGATGGTTCGGACTGCTTTCAGTAGAGGCTCCATGGCAGCAGGTGTCCCTGCTCGTGTCGTTTGCAGCATTTGTGAAGTGATCATGAAGCACTCGGTAGTTTTCCCAGACTGCTCTGACGCTCCTTTCACTTGAAGCCACCCAGCGGATGGACAAAACACGCCCTATCACCAGGAGACGCTGTCCGACTGCTTGCGCACACTGCGCTAACTGCCTCTGATTTTTGGGGGAGGCATGGAACAAGGAATAGAGTTTGTCAAAAAAGATCTGGAAATGATTGAGCCCTGAGACCTCCTTGACCACATCCCCAACTGCCAGCTCTAGACGATGATTGGAGCAGTGCCACACAAACAGGCTTGGGAATTTACTACACAACTGGGTAGCAACGCCTGTTCTCTTCCCTAGCATGACTGAAGCCCCATCACATGCAAAAGAAACGAAACACTGACCTAAAAAGTCCTCGTTAAAATCTCTTCCAAGACACTCCATTAACGCCTTTGTGATGTCATCAGCCGTTGTTCCATCCAACTCGATCAGCTCCCAAAAAAACGTTTCGGGCTCAGCATCAGCTAATGCTGAGCGTAGACACACAACAAGCACCGTTTTACCATTAATAGTGGTAGATTCATCGACCAAAACACAGAGTTTTCTTTGGTTTTCTGTAATGTCTTTTGCCATTTTTTTCTTCAGCTCATGAGCTATGTGGTCGATGATTTCGCCACAGGTTTTATTGGAGTGTAAAACCCTGCCCACGTTCAGCCCATTCAGTTTCTGTACATTCAAATCAATTGGCATGTCTGTGAATGGCCGGCTATGTTTGCCAATTTTATATGCCGTTCGAAAAAACTCTGATAGTGGTGTCTAATTCAGATGTATGCATAGACTGCACTTGATGTTGAATAGTTTCACGTGAAGCAGATGTAAGGATGTCAGCAGCTTTTACATGGGCTTGTGATTCTTTATGTTCTTTGATTTTTTTTCTCAGGCTAGCTTGTTGTTTGCCCTTGTCAACACCGAAATGAGACACTGCACACTCACCCCATTCAGTTGACAGTTGCAGTCCTTGTCCAGTGTGTATTCCCGAAGATTTGACATCTCTGCATATCCGACATCCTAGCTTCTTATCTTTAAGAAGGAGCCATGCATTGGTCTTGCAAAAATATTGCACCTGGTCCGTTGTCCAGCAGTCAGGTGCATCGCTTTGCCCGGTGTTGGTGGTGGCAGTTGCGCCAGCAGCAGCTAACGTTAGAGGCTCTGGAGGAGGCGGCGGAGCTAGTGCTAATGCTAATGCACTAGAACTTGGAGCAGGAGGATCAACCAAAGAAAGCTCCCCATCAGACACAATTTCCAACACAGGCACAGCATTCTCTGTATTTGAAGTTTCTTCCGGCGACAACCGCTGTCTTTTTGCACTTTTATTAATCCACGCTAACATTTTAGAAATGCTAATTTGTGACGTGACTTGCTTTCCTTCTCTCTGGGGCGTGCCTGCTCTGTTCTATCACTCTACATAGCCACCCACTGGGTGGGAGTTGCACTGCATAAACACAACACACGTGCATCTAGGTATGTAAATTGTAAAGCATTAAAACATGGTTTTACTAACAGTTTTCAGTATGTTGTTACTTCGGCATTATTATTATTATTATTATTATTTTGAAACGTGTATTACTATTAAATCACGGTCAAATAGGTTAATTTTGACATAGTCGTTTCCACCACAGTATTTACATGGAGAAGATAAGCCCCGCCCCCTCTCCAGCACGTTCTGTTTGAATGACAGGAGTAAACCGCTGACAGCCGCTGTGAAACTCCAGCGGTTAGAGCGATGAGAATGTCCGTTCGGCACCTCATGACGCATCTACTGAGTACCGGGCGGCTGTATATATATATATGGATGTATAATAAGAACGGCGGGAGAGTGTTGAGTACTGGCACGGTGCATGAGTACCGGAGTACTGCCAGCATGCCGGTACTGAGCAAGAAGTGCCGGTACTCCATGGGTCAGAACCAGAAGTGCCGGTACTGCGTACCGGTGAGTACCGGCCCAATTCCAGCACTGGTGACGACCTCATGAAGCTGACTGAGAGAAGCCAAGAGTGTGCAAAGCTGTCATCAAGGCAAAAATGGGCTTCTTTGAAGAATCTATAATCTAAATCATATTCTGGATTTTTTTTTTTACACTTTTTTGTTAACTAGATAGTCTCTAGTCTTCAGTATTAATCTACAAAGTAAAACAATTTTTTTTTAAAATAAACTAAAACCATTGAATGAGAAGGTGTGTCCACATTTTTGACTGGTAGTGTATATTGGTAATGCTCTGCATTGTTCTTGGTTGCAGGTGCCTACCATGGCCATAGAGAAGGTGTTTATCTATAACAACACATCCATCGTCCAGGATGAAGTCCTGGCCCACAGATTAGGCCTCGTCCCCATCAAAGCGGATCCCCGCCTGTTTGAGTACAGGGACGCTGGTAAGACTGTGAGCACACTACTGGAGGAGCTGTGGGGTACAGAGCAGCACATCATTCAGGAAGTTCTGTTGGTACAGAGAGCATGTTCACAAGACAACCCATTAATTTTGGTCTTTTAAAAAGAACACATCATTTACAGCCGACACTTTCTGGTCTGATGTTAATGTTTGAAAGCCACAACAACATTAATCAACCACCAATGGCTGTTCACCGATATTCCTTCTCCAAAGCTTGGTCTCTATAAAGGCCAATGTGATGACACACAACATGCTAAAAAACAACTCTTTGTGCCGCCTAAATGGCTTTTCTAAAGTAGTAACAAATAAAGAAACCTTGTGTTTTCTCTGTAACTCTGCGTATTTGTTCATGCTGCTGTCTGTCTTGTCTGGGTCTCCTTTGAAAGAGAGATTGTAATTCTCAATGGGACTCTGGTTATATGTACACTGAACAAAAATATAAACGCAACACTTTTGTTTTTGCTCCCATTTTTCATGAGATGAACTCAAAGATCTAAAACATTTTCTATATACACAAAATAACCATTTATCCAGTATCTGGTGTGAGGGGTAGGGTTAGGGTAATTTTGTGAATCGAGTGGCCTGTGTTCGTCGTCCATAACATACGCCTGCCCATACCATAACCCCACCACCACCATGGGCCACTCGATTCACAACATTACCCTAACCCTCACACCAGATACTGACTGGTTTTCGGACCCCCCCAGACCCCCTCAATAAAGCAAAAATGCACGTTTCAGAGTGGCCTTTTATTGTGGCCAGCCTAAGGCAAAGGAGAAGTGCTCACTATCACAGATTTTTTCAGATTTGTGAACAATATTTGAGAGAAATGGTTATTTTGTGTATATAGAAAATGTTTTAGATCTTTGAGTTCATCTCATGAAAAATGGGAGCAGAAATAAAAGTGTTGCGTTTATATTTTTGTTCAGTGTGTGTATATATATATATATATATATATATATATATACAGGGCTCGACATTAAGGACTGCCATCTAGTATTTAGCTCGGGCAATGAAGCCTCACCTGCTGGTTGCCCGATCGGGCAATCTATTATGCCAGTATCATGCAGCTCGCGGATCCAGTAATGAGTGACCCGACAGTAAAACTAAACATATCTATAACTAGTTTAGGTAGTTTGAGAAGTAATTAAAATAGCTACGTGTGATATTCTAACCTGAAGTGTGTTTTGTTCCGCTCACCGCTGCATGTGATTATGCAGAGCTGCCTGTCGACTCGTCAGCAGCAGCTGATCTCTCTCCCGTCAGATTAGACTTCACTCGCAAGAAATTGCATTGCTTTTTATCGAAGGAACCGGAAGTGGTAAAAATGCTAACTTACTTCCGGGTTTTAGGGCGCGTCACTGCGGTTCTCTATTACAAACATTTTTAACAGGGGCCATCATAGTGTAAATAATGTTTGTTTTGGCAGTTATAACTGAATGTAATATTTTCTACTTTTTTACATCTGGGAAGGCATTTGCCTTCATCAGATGGAAAGTGTCTTGACCAACAACTTAAGTATTTCTTATAGCTATGCAGGGCATGCAAGCGAGCAAACACAAACAAGAACAAACAAGTGAAATGAAGAATAAAATTGAAATTGTACAATATAATATTGTGGTGGTTCATCTTATAATTCAGTCTAGAGAATGCACCAGACAGCATCTAAGACCTGCAAACATCTACATGTTCTAGGGGGAGGCCCCCCAAACCCTTCGTGCGTCATTTCGTCCGTGCGCATTTTTCAGGGCAATCTCTATTGGGCTCGGGGCCATCTGTAAATTAGCTTAGATGGCCCACAGGGTCATCTCCCAAAATCATTAATGTCATGCACTGATATATATATATATATATATATACAAACAATTAAAATAGCCGGCTGGACAACATTTCAGGTCTCCCACCTTCACCACTGTATCTCTCAATAAAGGCCTCTCTGGCCTAAGAAATATCTTTAAAAACAACTTAATGTAGTGTGCAATGTTTTTAGGACAAGTTAAAGGGGACCTATCATGCAAAATGCACTTTTGTACATCTTTTATACATGAATATGTGTCCCCGGTGTTCCAGGGAACTCACCAAGTGTCAGAAAACACAACCCTCCCATTTTCCTCCATACCCAAATCTCTAAAAAAGGGGCTGCAACGGATCTGATACAGACTGATCCAGATTTGAACACTGTCCTGACGTCAGTAAAGTGGCGCTATGGCTATTGGTCAATTCTCCACGTATCAGGGGAATGAGAGGTTGGGCCACTGCCGGCCATTGCTGCTCGAAAGCGCTGGAGACGCTGTAGTACATATGCCAGGCCTGTAGGTGGCGCTGTAGTCTGCCACAAAAGTAGCAAAGAAGACTTCCCTTGCATGGTTGCCATGGTTGCCCTTCTGTTTATTCTCCGCTGTGGCTCTTTTTCTCCCTCCCCGAGGCAAGCGTTTGCTCCTGCTTTAAAACAAATGAATAATGACTCTATATAATCATATGTAAGGAATAATGTGCAGCGACGCGGTCATTATGGGGAAAAGAACACCGACAGGCTGATCAGGAGCCCGACACGAAGCGGAAGGATCTAGATCGGCATGAAGGCACATTATGCAATGTGCACATTATCCCACTTATTACATGGCCACATTCTTAACAAAGTAATGACATGACTCCCAATATTAATTGAAATGCTTTTATGGATTTAGAAAATGATTTTATTGATTTAAAAAATAGTTGTATGTATTGATTTTAAATTGACATGCATCCGCTAAGAAAAATAGTCCGTTGTTACCGTTTGAACTAACGTAGCAACGGCAGGAACTGCTTCGATAGTGTTTTTGAGGAGCTTTTTGATTACAGATTTGAAAACATCGTTGCTTGCTTTAAAAGTAGCACAATTCATTATAGGCGCATTCACACCGCGGTACTTTTCCCACAAAGGTTCATGCGAACTTAGTTCATGAGAACTCTTTTATCGCGTTCACACCAAAAAGAGCCGGTACTAAAATTAGTTCATGAGAACCTTTTTAGCCCCTCGAAAGTCCCTGCTAGAGAGCAGGGACTTTCGAGCAGCTCTTTTGTGAGAAAAGAGCTATATTTCTGATTGGCTGGGTGGATTGCAAACCACGCCCCGTAAAACTCCCAAAAAGTTTTGTGAAGCCGCCATTTTATTATCCTCACATTAGCATTATTAGCATTAGCCCAGCGCAGAAACGCAGAGAGACTAACTTATGGCAACACAAAATAAAACATGGGAGCGGTGGAGATGAGGAGGTGTCGGCGTTCTGGCGATTTACTCGGAAGGCTTCAGTAGAAGCTGCTGGGAGTCCCAGCAGCTTCTACTGAAGCCAGTCCCCAACTCCGGGGACTTCCGGCCGGGGACTTTGGGCGGCAGTATACGCCGTGAACTGGTTTGCGGCCTGCCAGTAAACCCAAAGCAGAAGAAGAAGAAGAGACGTCAGCGGCTTCATTTGCCTAATCCACCCCCAGGGACTTATTCCGGTGTGAATGCGATCTGTACTTAGTTCATGAGAACTAAAGAGTTCTCATGAACTAAGTTCTCATGAACCTTTGTGGGAAAAGTACTGCGGTGTGAATGCGCCTATTATGTCAAACCATGGAAAGTATCTAGATATCCATGCCCTAATGCCAAAGTAACTGGCAACTGAATATGTGTCGCCGTTTGATGTCTATGTCTGGACCGCTGGGTAAAAAGGAGGGTTTCTGCCCCGTTACTTCTCTTCTTACTTCCATCCATCCATCCATCTTCTCCCGCTTATCCGTGGTCGGGTCGCGGGGGTAGCAGTTTCCAGCAGAGAGCCCCAAACTTTCTTTCCCTGGCGACATCAACCAGCTCTGACTGGGGGATCCCAAGGCGCTCCCAGGCCAGCGAAGAGATATAATCCCTCCACCTGGTCCTAGGTCTACCCCTTGGTCTCTTCCCAGCTGGACGTGCCTGGAACACCTCCCTAGGGAGGCGCCCAGGTGGCATCCTAACTAGGTGCCCGAACCACCTCAACTGGCTCCTTTCGACGCGAAGGAGGAGCGGCTCAACTCCGAGTCCCTCCCTGATGACCGAACTTCTCACCTTATCCCTAAGGGAGACACCAGCCACCCTGCGGAGAAAACCCATCTCGGCCGCTTGTATCCGCAATCTCGTTCTTTCGGTCATGACCCATCCTTCATGACCATAGGTGAGGGTAGGAACGAAAATGGCCCGGTAGACAGAGAGCTTTGCCTTCTGGCTCAGCTCCCTTTTCGTCACAACGGTGCGGTAAAGCGACTGCAGTACCGCTCCCGCTGCCTCCGATTCTCCGGCCCATCTCACGCTCCATTGTTCCCTCACTCGAGAACAAGACCCCGAGATACTTGAACTCCTTCACTTGGGGTAAGGACTCATTCCCTACTTGAAGTGGACAGTCCATCGGTTTCCTGCTGAGAACCATGGCCTCAGATTTGGAGGTGCTGATCCTCATCCCAGCCGCTTCACACTCGGTTGCGAACCGATCCAGTGAGTGCTGAAGGTTGCAGACCGATGAAGCCATTAGAACCACATCATCTGCAAAAAGCAGTTGTGCAATCCTTAGTCCACCGAACTGCAGACCCCCTCCCCCACGACTACGCCTCGAAATCCGATCCATGTATATTACAAACAGGATTGGTGACAAAGCGCAGCCCTGGCGGAGGCCAACCCTCACCGGAAATGTGTCCGACTTACTGCCGAGGACCCGGACACAGCTCTCGCTTTGGGAGTACAGAGATTGGATGGCCCTGAGTAGAGACCCCCTCACCCCATACTCCCGCAGCACCTCCCACAGTAACTCCCTGGGAACTCGGTCATACGCCTTCTCCAAGTCTACAAAACACATGTAGACCGGATAAGCGTACTCCCAGGCCCCCTCCAGGATCCTTGCGAGAGTAAAAAGCTGATCCGTCGTTCCACGACCAGGACGGAATCTGCATTGTTCCTCCTCAATCTGAGGTTCGACAATCGGCCTGACCCTCCTTTCGAGTACCTTAGAGTAAACTTTCCCGGGGAGGCTGAGTAGTGTGATGCTTCTGTAATTGGCACACACCCTCTGATCCCCCTTTTTAAAAAGGGGGACCACCACCCCGGTCTGCCACTCCTTCGGTACTGTTTCCGACTTCCACGCAACGTTGATGAGACCTGTCAACCATGACAGTCCCTCAACACCCAGAGCCTTCAGCATTTCCGGGCGGATCTCATCCACCCCCGGGGCTTTGCCACTGTGGAGTTGTTTGACGACCTCAGTGACCTCCCCCCGGGAGATTGGTGTTGATCCCCGTCATACTCCAGCTCTGCCTCTAACATAGAGGGCGGAGTTGTCGGGTTCAGGAGGTCCTCAAAGTGTTCCTTCCAACGCCCTAACACTTCCATCAGTTGAGGTCAACAACGTCCCATCCTTACTGTACACAGCTTGGATGGTTCCCTGCTTCCCCCTCCTGAGGTGTCGGACAGTTTTCCAGAACAACTTTGGTGCCGCCCGAAAGTCCTTCTCCATGTCTTCTCCGAACTTCTCCCACACCCGCTGCTTTGCCTCGGCCACGGATGAGGCTGCTGCCCTTCGGGCCTGTCGGTACCTTGCAACTGCCTCGGGAGTCCCCCGGGATAACAAATCCCTGAAGGCCTCCTTCTTCAGTCGGACGGCTTCCCTGACCACCGGTGTCCACCAGGAGGTTCGAGGGTTACCGCCCCTTGAGGCACCTAGGACCTTGAGACCACAGCTCCCCGCTTCGGCAATAGAGGCTTTGAACACCGACCACTCTGGTTCAATGTCCCCAACCTCCACAGGAATGCCCGAAATGCTCCGCCGGAGGTGTGAGTTGAAGGCCTCCTGAACTTGGGCCTCCTCCAGACGTTCCCAGTTCACCCAAACTACACGTTTGGGCTTACCAGGTCTTACCAGGTCTTACCAGGTCTATCCAAAGGCTTCCCCCGCCACTCTTCTTACTTCTATAAGAATAAAACACGGAGGACGGAGATCTCTTTTTCTCCCCCTCTTCTCCCCGCTGCAGCCCAGCAGCTGATCTCAAAGCATGCTCCCCTCTCCTGCAGGGGGGCGTGGTCAGCTGCAGCTCACAGAATCAGCCCCCTGCAAAAACAGCGCTGGAAAGAGCAAATAGAGCGAAATGAGGCATCGCTAAAATGCAGGATCTTTTTGGTATTTTGAAAAAAAAACTATATTTATATACTTTATATAGGTATGGCCCTACAATATATTGTTCAAATATAGCATGATAGGTGTCCTTTAAATAAATAGTGCTGCAGAATAAATACAAGATGGAAATATATCTAATATCTTGTACATCAGTTCTACACATCTGAACATAAAGAGTTGAACATGTTTCAGTTCTGCTTTGTTTCTCCCAGGTGAAGAGTCTGCAGAGGAACAAGGTTCAGAAATAGACACAATTCAGCTGCAGCTAAAGATCAAATGCAGTAGGAACCCCCGAGCCACCAAAGACTCCTCTGACCCCCGAGAGCTGTATCTGAACCACATGGGTAGGTTCAGGTGTTTGCAGATACATTCTCACAGAAAGCATTTCTCCATTTGACGTCAACAAGCTGATGATGTTTCTCCCCTCTGCTGTCTTGTTTCAGTTTACTCCAGCGACATCACGTGGGTCCCCATTGGGAACCAGGCGGACGTGTTTGCAGACTCTGTCATCAGACCGGTGCACGACGACATCCTGATCGCTCAGCTGCGGCCCGGCCAGGAGCTGGACATCATCATGCACTGCGTTAAGGGCATCGGTAAGAGCATGGTCCCCAGGGGGAAGGACCAGGGGCGTTTCTGTTTACGTTCAGTTTGAATAAGTAAGCACTTTAATTTCCTGGCCTTTTATGTCTTTCCGTTTTTATTTCCCCCTGACATTTTTGACAGTTAAATCTTAACTAAACGTTGATTCTAGAGTTTTGTACAAGCAAAGATGTTATTTTGGTGGAGTTTGTCATTGACAAAGTATTCTTTGTCTGGACATTGTCCGCTGGTTTGGACAAAGCTCACATATTACATGTACTTTAATCATGTTATGAGTCCAGATGCTACTGCAGTGATACTGAAGTGTGTGTTCTGTCAGGTCAGGACCATGCTAAGTTCTCTCCGGTGGCCACAGCCAGTTACCGGCTGCTGCCAGAGATCACCCTGCTGGAGCCGGTGGAGGGGGAGAAGGCCGAGCGCCTCAAACGCTGCTTCTCACGAGGAGTCATAGACATAGAAGATGTGAACGGTACGTCAAACAAACCTTGTCCATCCAAAACCAAATAGAGATAGACTTTTCAGAGGGCATGATGAAATAGCTTAAAACTTGAGAATTGAGCATTCAGCACATTTCCAAATGTTTTCTTTAATCTAGGGAGAGCTTATATGCCCAGGTATACAGCGGGTGTTTCTCAATGTTGAGGAAGGCTGCTCCAGAGCCACTATTTCAAGGATGCTACGTCATCGAGTCCCGCCGAAGGACTGTTCCAATATCCAGGATGCTTGGAATTCTACCGAGGCTGGCGTCCTTCGTTGCGGGAAATTTGGAGGCTGCACGGACCAATTTCCAAATCTTTGGCGGAAATCGCGCTCCATTTAAGGCGGGGCCTCGCATATGACGCACACCTGCACACCTGTTAGCCTGTTCCACCATTCTTTGTTTTCCGAGGCTAGGAAGGATTCTTGCATCGCTTCTGAAGGACCTGACTTAGAGGGACTTGTCCTACCAAGGAAGCGTCCTCGACATTGAGAAACACCCAGCATATTAAAAAAGACTTGAGTGACTTGAAGTTAATAGATACATTCTCACCATTAGGGATGGGTATCTTTTTAACTGCTTACTGTATTTTAACGGTATTCTTATAGGTTATTTTTGCTATTTTTTAAAGGGAAAAACTAAACAAATTTAAAAACAGAAATAACATTGCTTTATTTAAGGAAAATGTATAAAATATATAAACTAAATAAAATAAAATATTATTTACTGCAAAGCGAGAGAGATCGCTCTTATGGATTGGAATGAGTGAAAAAGCAACAAAGACACATTTTGTAATGGTATTGCAAATTAGAAACAGAATTTATTAGAGACAATGTTTATGTAGAAATAATAAATATTAAATCTAATTTATTTGTATTTTAAAAATGTCCCCCGGACCGATAACAAAACCGATAATGTTGAAGCCTGTCGATACCATGGTCTTTAAAATGTAGCCCTGTAGACCGGGTTTCAGTACCCATCCCGTCTCACCACTTTCATAAATGTAATGTCAATTTTGACTTTTTAAATGGAGCATAAGCATGAAGGTAAAGGTGAGAGGATGCCCGTGGAGTTGAGTTCTTTATCGTCCTGTTGTCTGTGCTCTGTGTTGTTCTCCTCAGGGACAAATGTTGCAAAGGTAGTGAACAGTCGCTTGGACACATGCAGCAGGGAAGTGATCCGTCATGATGACCTGAAGAATGTGGTGAAGCTGGCCAGACTGAGAGATCATTTCATCTGTAAGTCCTTCCGCTCATGTACACAGCATCACACAAGTGTGAAGATTAAACAGCTTTAACGTCTGTGTTGTAAATACGTAATATTAGTTAAGAATATATAGTGGTGAAATATACAGTAAATGTCTTGAGGGCAGATGGTATTCCTGTAGTCTTCTTGTACACCAGTTGATGGCGCTCTCCTCTCACAGTCACAGTGGAGTCCACCGGCATCCTGCCCCCCGACGTGCTGGTCACAGAGGCCATCAAAGTCCTCATGACCAAGTGTCAGAGGTTCCTCAGTGAGCTGGACTCTCCGAGTGTGGAATGAAGTCCTGACTGAGCATGCTCAGAACCACCAAGGAGGAAACCCCCCCCCCCCCCCGGCTGTCTGGACTGCCGCCCCTCAATGGCTCTGTGGGAATGTGGCTGTATTGATAAAACCCAAACTGAACTTATAGAAAGCAGATGTTGTTACGGTGGTTAGACTTGCTTGTAAGTATGTATATACCACTGTCTCTAGACTGTTGAACACGCTCTTGATTTTGCATATTAAACATGACATCTCCGATAATATCCACATATTCATACATGCAGTAGCATTTTCTGTTTGAGTCTTTGCTCACTCTGTGTTGTTCAATAAGAAAAACAGAGTATTACATCTTTTTTTTAAGCGATACGATACCATAATTTATTGTCAGATCGAGCCTGACATTTTTCTTGCATCACAGCAGCTTCATAAGCAACATCAAACAAGGATAAATATTTAAGACAAGATTGAAGGAAAACAAACATTTAAAGGTGGGGTATGTGATTTATTTCAGAAACACTTTTTGTTATTTTCCATGGAATGCTCTTAACATCCTGATAGCAATGAATACATTAAATGCTTTGACAATAAATCCATAATTAACAAAATGTCATCAGTGGAAGCCGTGGCGCTGTAAAAAGCACGACCAATCATTTTAGCCGGCCCGGCTAAAATAACTGGATGGCCTCCCTGCCTGTCAGCCTTCCATCTGTGCACAAACTTATCTCATGCCCTCATTGGTCATGTGCGCGTTTGTGTGTGTTGGAGGAGGGGCTCTGTGAGGAAGTGGCAGATTTGTTCCGGCTGTGTATTTTCAAATTCTAGCGCACTCCAGCTGGTTTCTCTATTCTTACCTACCCCACCTTTAACAGAACATCAAAATCACTGAAGAGAAACTAGCTCAAGACCCTCTAATGTACATTTGATCTGCGATTAAAGAGGATTTAGAGTGCTTTAGTGTGACCTTATTAAATGCCCGGACCCTGTACCTCCTGAACATGTTTGGAAATATTACATCAGTAGACCCTACCTCATTATTTTATGTTTATATAGACCTGAATAATGAGTCTGATATCAGCACTCGACAGCATGTGTCAGATGTTCATACATAAAGCTCCTCTGATACCCTGTTAGTTATCCTCTTATGTCATATCTTATTTATGGAAGCACAGCATGTATATGAACATGCCGAGTAAATGCACATTACACTTTTTTTACTGCGTTAAAGCCCATTGGGTGTATCAGCCGGCCGGCAATTAGTACATTACAGATTTATCAAACGTCTGCCAGTACCAAGAAACCGCTGCACACAAATATGTCTGAGGAATTATGGAACACTGTCACAATGTCACAGTGGTGTAAAGTAACTAAGTAGATTGACTCAACTGCTGCACTTAAGTACAATTTTGAGATACTTGTACTTTACTTGAGTATTTCAATATCTTGATACGTTGTACTTCTACTCCACTACAATTCAGAGGTAAATGGTGTACTTTTCCTCCACTACATGTATTTAATACCTTTAGTTACTTCACAGATATGGATGAATGTGAAATCTAACCAAGTGTTGAATCAGACTTTAGTTCCACCTGGAGTAAATCCACCAGCTACCCTGCAGTATACAAAGTCATTCAACCTAGCTGCACCTTTACCAGCTTTGAGAACACTTTCATGATCAATCATTATAAAACATCATATATATTATTCTGAAATGGGCCAATCTGCACAACGAATACTTTTACTGTCGCTACTTTCACTATATTTTGATGATAACACTTTTCTACTTTCACTGAGTAACATTTTGAATGCAGGACTTTTACTGTAACAGAGTATTCATGCCCTCTTGTACTTAAGTACAAGATCTCAGTATTTCTTCTTCCTTCCGTGATTTCATTCTTTGTCACTCTTTAATTTGTGTAATATAGGCAAATGATGGGATTTAACACAGAGGTCATGAGCTCAAGGCCCCCCCACCCTCGAAATAATCCAACCTAAGACTGTAAAGGGTTGTTTTGAGTAATGAAAATGTAAAGTAATTATATTTAGTTTCAAAGCCTTCTTGTGCAAACCAGATACGAGAGCCATCTTTGGGGCTGGTGGTAGTGGATGTTAGGAGGCGTAGCAGCACCAGCATATTCTCAGGTATACAAGTCCAAAGAGAGCCAGAGTCTAAATGAAAAGGTTTTAGATACTTAAAGGGATAGTGGAAATGGAACCTCAAATAGTTTCGTTTTAACTTATATACAAGCATAATTACGTACCAAAACAATCACACCTGATTAAAAAAATATAATAATTGCCTTACGCATGTTAGAAGCACTTTATTGCAGCTTCCCCGAAGTTTTTTAGAAACGAAATGTTCGACTCAGCCAAACCGGAAGTGACGAAAACTCAGGAAGACGATACGATAACAAACCATGGCGTCTATGCAGAATGAACGTGGAAGGGCAAATATACCAGACAAAGAAGAAGGATTGTACGAGGTATCCAGTGATGATAGCGAGTCAGAAACATCCTCTCGGCTTTCCTACGAAAATGTCGTTTTAGGAACTGAATCTGAATCCGGTTCAGTAAGCGACGATGGTGACAATATTGAGCCAGACGATGGACCATTACGTCCTTATTTGTTCGAGCCCGAGCCCGAGGTGATGGTTCACGGCATGGGCAATGGCGAGGATGACCAGGACCAGGCGCCAGATGATGCACCCCTACGCACAAATAATCTTGACTGGTAGGTCCCTAAGCATAGCTCACGCATCTTAAGATCACCTGTAGCCTTTACAAATATTAATCATTGTTAACCAGTTAAGCCCGAAGGTCCCCCCAGTGGACCCCTCCCACAGTTTTTTTTCTCTCACATGTCTCAGGGCTTCTTAACATTTATGAAACTATTAATGTTTCATACCCTTTTAAAGGTAAGAAACTCCGCTAACTGACAATAAGAACAATTGTTAGCTAGAAAAAACACAAGAGTAATACCAAGCCTTTGAATTAGCATTGAGCGAAACAATGCTAACGCTTTTTTACACACAACACACGGTAGAAATGCCCTTATCTTAACTGCACAAACAAGATATACGATTTAAAGCTGAGACTCCACAGATTCCACACATGTAATGTCATCACTGTAAGACCTCGAATTCCTGGAGCTATCAGCCAGAAAAGAGAAAGTAAACAACATCCTAGGATAGCCAGGCTGCCTGTCAAGTGTAGGCTGTACTCACAGTACTGTTATGGCGCGTTTCCACTGCAGCGGGGTAGCCCCGTTTAAGCGTCCTCGCTCTGGCCTCGGGCTGCCTCGCTGGCCGGCCCAGGCCGTGGCGCATTTCCATTACAGTTTAGGACCTGGGCTAGCAACGCAGTGTAGGCGGGGCGATCAGCTTTGTTTTTGTTCACATTTCTCGTTGTTCCGTCGAGCTCCCGCTGGAGTTGATCATCCCCAATGAGATGTAGGAACGTCGTCACCTCCTCGGTCGACCACGGTGTGCTTTTCTTATTAGACGTAGCCATTTTTGTAGCTCATCCGTTTACAAAATGCTGTTTATAAAAATGCTGCAAGCTTGCTTCTAGATATATATGCGACGCTAGGGATGAACTCGCGCGCAATCTTGTGACGATTCTCTCTGACCAATCAGCAGTCGAGAGTGTTGACGTCACTAGTTCAGCCCTGGCCCTGGTCTGAGGGAACCACGATTTTATGAGGCCGGAAAAAGAGGGAAAAAGTACCCGCTGGCCGGTACTAGGCTATATGGAAACGCTACCAAAAACCGGCCTGGCCGCTTGAGGACGGTTAAGGACGCTTAAACGGGGCTACCCGCTGCAGTGGAAACGCGCCATTAGTCTATCATGTCTATATGATGACTGTAGTGTACACATTCGACACTGTGTACCGGATAAATGGCGTTGTACAAAATGGTACAGGCTAATGATGCATTAAATCAACAAGAAAACATAATAAAATACTCACTTCTTATGTATTCCACTTTCAATTTGAGCTAGAGACCGAGGAATCTCGAAACAATCGTCAGTAAAATGACGGGAGCACACGACTGCCGAATTACTCGTCAGCTTCGGCTCCGTGAAGTTTGCCCGTGTTATCTGAACAAATTTCACCCACTGACGACGAATGGCTGGTTTTCTTGGAAACGCATGCGTCGATACGCCATTCTCTGCATTTGCTGTCGCACTACAGCCATACAAAACACATCTATTCACCATAATAAAGGTCGGCTATTCACATGCAAATGCTATTGAATGTCCGCCATTGTTTGTGCCCGTCTTCCTTTGCTCTCGTCATCACCCGAAGATTCCCGACGATTCCCGAAGTATTTCGTTTCATTGAGAGGGCGCAGTAAAATTGAAAATAAAATGAAACTAGGCGCATGAAATTAAAAAATTTTTTTATTATGCTTATTTTTAATAAAAATACATAAGTTAAACCTAAAATTCGCGGATTTCCACTATCCCTTTAAAGTAGGAAACATCACTTGTGTTTTAGTGTGGCTTTTTGGATAAAAACAGAGAGAAAAATGTTTGCTCCCATGCTTTGTACTAACACAAAGTCATTCATATTAAAGAACATGTCAGCTTTGAAGACACGTGTCCTGCCAACCTCATACACTCAATGCTGGAGGGAGAACCTCCCCCATCGGGCAGGGAGAGTAAGGACCAAATGGGAGAGTCAACCATGGAACAGCAGCTGGAGCATTTGGCGAATGGAGGCTTCCGGAGTGGAGGCTCCAGATGAAGAACTTGGCATTCAGAGGAATGGAAAGAGTGGTCCTGGGGTCGGGGGAGAACTGATGAATATGGTCACCCTCTTCAGCTTCAAATAAAGATACAAACATGACGGTGAAGACTGTTTTTCACACAATAATACACTACAACGGATTCTGAAGGGATTGAACTGGTCAGATTCAGATGCGCATATAATGAAATAAAAAAGCAAAATAAGCAAGATATCCACAGTGATGCATTGCATGTTTGGTAATACACGTACATCTCGTGAAAAATAAACAAAAAAGTAGCAAGTAGCAATAATACAGTAAAAAAATACTCTCAGCTATAAATTCTGATTCAAAATCTTACGTTAGTAAAATGACGGAAGTAAAAGCATCAAAATGTACCAGAAGTAAAAAATATTCATTATTTATGATTCCCCATTTCTTAAAATACTAAACAATAGTTAGTGATTTGTTTGTTAAAAGTGGAGCTAATTTAACTTGATAGTGTTGCTAGACAGCTTGTGATAAGCAAGTGGATTATGGGCCAGATGACATGCAACCATAGACTGCATGCAACTCAGCCAGAAGGTCAATGATATCAGCTTAAAAGGCAAAGTAAGCATGAGGCTGGAGGAAGATTTTTCAACATGGAAACCTCAAAGATTTTCTCACAAGAAGCCTATGACGAATTTTATTAAGCATACTTAAAAGATGAATACTATTAATACTTGATAAGTTATAAGAAAGCGATCATCACATTGATTTGTCAAGACTGGATCGTTTCAACATTATTCTGTGCATCTTTAAGTTTGTGTTATCTGTGTTTTGCAGTGATTTTCAAAATCAGCCTAAATAATTTAGAATGACCTCCAAACTGGCTTTGGATAAGGATAAAGGATAACTTAACAACCCCAAGTGAAAAAACTGCGTCAAATTTTTTATATGGAACTGTCTCTTGTATTTAGTTCTCTTCAGTTTTCCATGGGTTAGGGTCAAAGCTTTTCCGCCTTTATAAATATACATATTAAGACATAAATACATATAAAGAAAATAGTGATAAAACAAAAGGTAACATTTGAAGCAAAAGTATTAATAAAAATATACATTTGGTTTTGATTGCCTTCTTATTCTTTTTACAATTTGTAATAGTGGTATTGTTGTAATTCTAAGTAAAAATGTAGTTTCGAGTTTCGTCATGTAGCCTAAATTGCAGAAATGACAAAAGTAGTCAATATCAATTTTAAATCTAGTGTATTTTTTACAGGATAAATTATAGGCTATGTACACTTTTTTAATGAAACCTCTAACTTTATTTAAAACGGATACATTCTTTTCGAATGTCCCTGAGGCCAGGGTTACACTCTGGATGAAGTTTCTAATGCATTTGTAACATTTCATTCACTCTCATCACCATACATCCATGCTCATCACACTGGCTTCTCATTGATGCGTCACTTCCGTCTCCTCCTTCTCAGAGCAAGATGGCGGCCGTCGTAGAGAGAGTTGATGGATGTGTTGGGTCCTTGGACTCAGACTCGGGATCCCCGAGACAGTGCAGCCCTCCCCCGGAGCAGCCGCACCAGAACAACCCGCTGCTCGGGCTGCCCATCGTGGCCATAGAGAACATCCTCCACTTCCTGTCTTACGACGAGATCAGCCTGCTGCGCGCGGTAAGAACAAAAACAAGCAGCCCGAAGGTGAACGGAGCTAAAGCTAGCCAACACGTCTGCTCTCTGGACACTAGTGATATGAAGTCGGAATATAAATGACTGTGGAGACTGTTATAAAGCGTGTGGTGTCAAACGTGTGTGCAGCTGTGTACGTAGCGCCACGGCCGCAGATCTCAGTGTGTTAGCTGAGAGGAACGGTTCCATCACTGGACCCCACACACCAACACACTGCTATATGCATGCTGTACACCAGGGATCACCAACTACATTTGTCCAAGGGCCAAAATGTATCCAATAGACACTATCGAGGGTCAGCGATTTTTATATAGCCCAGAATTTTGAAGTTGTTGACGGGGGGGGGGAGGGGTGCTAGTGGAGCACGCTCAGGCACTGCGGACCGCATAATAAAGCTTAGCAGACTCTTCACGCTAACGAAGGATCACTTCTAGGCAGGGTTGTCGTAAATGTCGTCAGTTACTGAATACTGAATACATGCTCTGAAAGTAATCAGAATACAGTTACGTGTCTTAAAAAAGTATTCAGATTACTTTTGGAATACTTTCTTTTTCCATAACAGATGGGTATGTTTTGGTGAACAGGAGACACGTATTTTACTGTTTTAATGGCTTATCAAGAACTCAAACACAACATCTTGGTGTCATTCTGGACAGCTCTCTCATCTGCACCACACATAAAAAACATCACCCGGACTGCATTCTTTGTCCATCCATCCATCCATCCATCCATCTTCTCCCGCTTATCCGTGGTCGGGTCGCGGGGGTAGCAGTTCCAGCAGAGAGCCCCAAACTTTCTTTTCCCTGGCGACATCAACATTCTTTGTACTGTCTTAAAACCTTTCCTTAGAATATGTTATGAATTGTAAGGTGTCCTTGGGTGCTTTGAAAGGCGCCCCTAAATAGAATGAATTATCATTATTATTATTATTATCTGAAACGATGTAATAACTTTTAAAACTGTTTCCAGTCACTTGCCCCATGCATTCAGCAGCAGCAGGCCATTCACTTTGATTTCATCCCGTTATAAATGTCATCATTTCGACAATAAAGAAACGCTACATAAATGTTATCTTGCACATTTTATCTAACCATCTCCGTTTCTAACTTTCAATATAGTTTAAAAGAGATCTCTCTCTCATCTGCGTGCGGGGGCGGGGCCTCACAGACACTCTGCATCTCTCTCTCGCTCACAGACATGCTGCAGCGCTGTGCAGTGTGCACACAGTTCTGCCGGTAATGAATATTACATTTTGTGCGGAAACTTTTCCACCAATAATTCCAATAAGTATTCCAAAATGTATTCACTTCAGGTTTACGAAAGTAACTGTAATCAGATTACTCGTTTTTCAAATGTAACGCCAGCTGAATACAGTTAGCCTACTTGATGTTTGTATTCTGATTACGTAACGCTGTTACATGTATTCCGTTACAACCCAACCCTGCTTCTAGGCTACTGTCCCGCAGCTCCTGCCTCTCTGTTGGACTCTGTCGCAGCAGGGCTGTTGCGGTGGTGCGGAGCGCACAAAGCAGACTCTTCACAACGAAGGATCACTTCTTCTTCAAGGCAGGGAAGGTTTCGCAGTATGCAGTCTACTGACCCGCAGCTGCTGCCTCTCTGTTGGACTCCGGTACTGCACCTTACTCACAAGACGTTGTAAAAAAAAAACCGCACTAACCACTCCGCCAACACCACAGTCACCCCCGTCGTGCGGGCCAGATGTGGCCCGCGGGCCGCCAGTTGGTGGTCACTGCTGTACACCAACCCACACCAACATATGCATGCTTTAAACCAGTGATTCTCAAACTTTTTTCAATAATGTACCCCCTTTGAAAAAAAAATTCAGCCAAGTATGTTCACACATTAGTTTAGCTTTCTGCGATTCGTATATTTTTTTCTTATTTTATTTAAATGAGTCATATCTTTTAATTTTGAAGATAGAAATGTACATTTAATGTGAAGTGTATTAGTGTGTGCGTGTATGACATATGTTGTGATATCATATGTGTTAATGTCAGTGGCGAGCCGTGACTTTTATACCTAGGCCCTCTGACCCCCCCTTCCCTTGGAAAAAAAAGAAGAGATATTACGTCTCAACGTAGACTTCAGCGGAATATCAAAACAGTGGTCCGGGGTGCAAAACGCATCAATGACAGCGACCCTCTACCACACAAAACAACATCATTTATATAAACACCTATCATGACAGGGCACCCACAGCCAAGTAGCAATTACAAATGAATTAAGTCGGCACGGCGGCCCACATTGAAAATGGCCTACCTTTGATGATCAAATCACTTAAACACAAAGTCCATCCTCCTGTCCTTTTGGATGAAGCACTTGATGGCGGGTCATTCAGCTGATCCTTTGCCACTCCAGTTTATCATTGTAACTCAATCTTGAAAATGACTCGGTTAATAATTTCGCAACGATGTCATCTTTATCACTGAAGTGAGCCATCATGAACGAACTTATGCTAATCATAAATCTATCAAAAATAATAAAAGTAGGATAGACATGTGGATATTATCCGGCTGAACAAAACGTGCATTTATCTAACAGGTTCGTTTTCCACAGACCTTATTTCGAGCTATTTTCCAAAATCCTCTGGAGAAATCTCACTGCTTTCTGTCGAGGGAATCCGAGTGAAGCTTACTTCCGGGTTTTAGGACGCGTCACTGCACCACTTGCATAGACCTCACAGCGGGCGGAACTTGTCATAAAGTCCGCGAAAATAAAGCCCGCCCATTTAGAGGGAAGATATGATTGGTCAATTGTACTGTCATTTGACATTACTCTCTGGTTGAGTTACTATAGCTGGCCCTCTGTGAATCTACAGAGGGACCAACAAGCTCTCCCGTCTTCACATAACTCGCAGAGACGGCGTTTAACCCTTCACATTCCAACAGAAACTGAACAGGCAGATTCGAAGGATTTATTTCTCTGGAAATATTATTTTAAATACAATTAAATCAAGTTATTTTGGTAAAATTAATGAAAAATGTAACAACAAAAAAATATTAAAAAAAATCTTTTTTTTGTAATGTTTTCAAATATTATTTTTTAGAATATCTTAGGCCCTCACAGAGGGCCTAGAGGGCCCTGACGGCTCGCCACTGGTTAATGTTGTTATTGAATTGTATGTGCTTTATCCTGTGTTGACCTGCCCAGGGACTGCAGGTGGAAATGAGCTGCTATAATCTGGTACAAAGCATCTTATCTCTTTGAAATGTATGTTCTTCTTGAACATGAGGCGTTTTCACACCGGAGTACTTTTCCCAGGAATAGTTCCGATAGTTCCTGAGATTTTGCGTTCACACCAAAAAGATCTGGAACTAGAACTTTTTTCGGGTGGTACTTTCCTGGGGAGGAAAAGGTTACAATTTCTGATTGGCTGGGCGAATTGCAAACCACACTCCGTAAAACAAAAAAAGGTTTTGTGAAGCCGCCATTTTATTTGCTCGCATTAGCATTATTAGCATTAGCCCAGTGCACCAACAGAGAGAGACTATCTTATGGCACAAAATAAAACGTGGGAGCGGTGGAGTGATGAGGAGGTGTCGGCGCTTCTGGCGATTTCCCCCGGACTTCGGGTGGCAGTATACGCCGTGAAGTTGTTTGTGGCCTGCCAGTAAACCCAAAGCAGAAGAAGAAGTGACGTCAGCGGCTTCATTTGCGTAATCCTCCCTCAGGGACTTATTCCGGTGTGAACGCAATTTAATAGGACAGTTCCGGGTCTAAAGCGTTCGGCGGCACTAAGTACTGGGAAGTAAGTACGGCAAAGTACTTGGTGTGAAAGCGGCTATTGTCCCTGACAAATAAACTAATAAACTAAGTTGGTGGTTTTTGGGAGATGGGCTGCCACAGCAGATCCTCATTTGCACTCCCACAGACTGAGACCCTAAACTTCTGAGCTCTATTAGGTGTCTTCGCATACATGTTAACAGTTTTTTTTTACATGTATATGTTTTTACTAGTTTACTTTTTGCATTTATTTGCACATTGTGTCACTTGCACATTTATATTACAATATTTTATTTGTACTTTTATTTAGATTGAATTTTCATTTGATTTCTATGTATTTGTGCACTATCCATTGTTATGTCTTAAGTACATGTGTGTATGTATGTTGCATTGTTGGAGGAACCTGGGGTGCCAGAATTCCATGCCAGAACTACGCTGTAGCTACTGTGCAGATGAAGCCTTTGAACTTTAATCTTTGAATATCCTCTTTACAGATATCCCAACATTTATATAGAATATGATACAAAACATTCCAGTCCAATGAATCAGTGTTAGGGAAAAAATAATTAAGATACCCCGTGTTCAGAGTCACCTGGAGACTTGTGATCACGTCAAGGTGTGAGGCAACCCCTGATCCAGACTGCAGCTGGAACGTGGACATGTCCTCCTGATCCAGACTGCAGCTGGAACGTGGACATGTCCTCCTGATCCAGACTGCAGCTGGAACGTGGACATGTCCTCCTGATCCAGACTGCAGCTGGAACGTGGAAATGTCTTCCTGATCCAGACTGCAGCTGGAACGTGGAAATGTCTTCCTGATCCAGACTGCAGCTGGAACGTGGACATGTTGTCCTGCTCCCTCTCAAAGGTGTTTGGCCTGTGTGTGTACTCCTGAGACAGAGTCCCTGTTGCTGAGCTGTCTTCTGTTGTGTCTCCTGCAGGTGTGTAAGCGCATGGACACGATCTGCCAGCGGATCCTGAACCAGGGCTTCCTGAAGGTGGAGCGCTACCACAGCCTGTGCCAGAGGCAGGTGAAGGCCCAGCTGCCCAGGTCAGTGTCCACAACACATCTGGTCCCACACACTTTGGAACAACATGAGCACAAGGACATACCAAAAAAGGTTCTGAGGTTCTGAGGACATTTCGAAAACTGGATTAACTTTTCAGCGGTGTCTTTGGGTCACTGGTGGTCACAGTTAGTATTGCAGCCTGTCAGTGGAATTTTCTTGAAGTAAATAAGGCCCCGTACACACGGAGACGAAACGGATTTCGAACCGAAGTGGATTTCAAAAAAGTCTTCCGTCCACACGGAATCGGCTCAAGAAACGTGTCCATCCAAACGAAACCGCTCGAGACGCTGTAGTACATATGTCGGGCCTGTAAGTGGCGCTGTACTTCCGCCACAAAATACACCAAAAGCAGCGAATAAGACCCCCCGAGCAAGGGCATAGGGGATAAACAAACAAGGTAGAGGATGGCGGATATTTGTGCAAGAAGGGAGGCATTTGTGTGGACTGACGACCCTGTGATCCGCCGTTGTTGTTGTTGTTGTTGGTGAAACGCATCAGCAATGACGCGGGGGTGAGCAGGAAAGGTGGGGCTATGGCGTCATCGTTTCAGGAAATGATCGTATAGAGCGTACACACGGAGCCGCAAGCGTTTACTCTCCAGGCCTACCCACTTTCCACTTCGTGTGGACGAACCGTCTATAATACGATAAAGAACTTTAGCGGGTACAACTGAAATCGTCTCCGTGTGGACGGGGCCTAAGTATGGTGATTAGGGAAGAAAACAACATTGATTTTGAACAGGGCAATTATAGGTTACTTTTGCCTCTGATTCTGACACTGATGCAGATGTAGCTTTTATATGTTTTTGTTAACTATTGTATTGCTTCATATTAAAATGATCATTATCAAATACCTAAAGTACCTCAATCTGTGGCTAAGATGACTTTCTCATAGCAGAGTGACGGCAGCTACAGCCTCTCTACATGTGCTCTTAGTTCAGTAGTAGGACAGAGACTAAAAAGACAGTGAGGTCACAGGTCATTTATACTGGGGACATGTCCCCACCACCTTGCATTAGGATATTTGTAAAAAATAGTGTGCACAAAGAATTGTACACTATGAGAAGGTTTATTTGCACAATAGAACATGTTCAATCTGGAGGACTGTTCACACTTTCTGGCTGTATTTCTGGTGGTGCAGTTTGGACCTGAGACCACGTTGGATATTATAGTAATAATTGAATTGAGAATAGCTTTGCAGCAGAATACCATAGTTACTGCACTTTTTGTCCAAAAAAAGTATTGTAAGCATATGATGTATGTGTTTGCGGGGGCTCAATGCACTAGTGTTTTTTTAATCTGAAAAAAGTGTCCCCACCAGTTTAAAAAAAAAAAAAGGTGTCAAAGTGTTTTTTGTTAAAAGGCTGTTGTGCTGCCAGTGTACACAGACATGTAGATTGAAGCTGAATACTGTACATGTGCTCGCTCACAGCAGAGGTAAAGAGCCACGATGTGCTGGCTGCTGTTTGACTTGAATGTGTGTGTTAGGGCTCATCTCAAGGAGTCCAAAACTCAAAGCAGGTTCAGAACCTCCGTCTGATGCTCTAACCAACATCTCCTCAGGCGAAACCTTCTGTCTTCTGAGTCTTTCTTATTCTGAGCAAACATGTTCCAATTCATATCCCTCAGAAAACTGTACTGAAATGCTTTTAAAAACGATTTCTTAACATGGGAATGTGAACAGCCAGACAGTCGAAAGATGAACTGCCGACCCAGCTGAAAACAATTTAGGAACGCTTTTGATGCAGACGTGTTGTTTGAATCATAAAAGAGAGAATCACAATTCATCAAAGAATTGACCACGCCTTATTAAACCTGTTTCTCCTTAGTGGTAGAACATTGACTTATTCCATTGCACTGTGTAGCTCAGGGACAAGATGTAGTTGTCATGCACCATTTAAATGAAATAGTTCTCTGTTAAAAAACGACCCTCACCAGTGTGTTAATCTGAATGTTCTCCAGGCGAGAGTCTGAGAGGAGGAATCATTCTCTGGCCCGTCACGCAGACATCCTGGCTGCCGTGGAGACGCGCCTGTCTCTGCTCAACATGACTTTCATGAAATACGTGGACTCCAACCTCTGCTGCTTCATCCCTGGAAAGGTGAGCTCTGCTGCTCCCCACTGCAGCAGCCGGAGTCTTCCTCACAGAGGAGAGCAGGAAACTCACACTCATCTGTTTTGATTTGTGCCACGATGTGATTTCTTAGTTTCTCGAGCTGTCCACAGGGGAGGCTCTGAGGTCTTCACAGCATTCAGTCCTCTCCTGGTGTACTATCTTATCTGCTGTGTCGTGTGTCTTTGTTTTTTTAGGTAATAGATGAGATTTACCGCGTGCTGCGCTACGTGAACTCCACTCGAGCCCCCCAGCGGGCTCATGAGGTCCTGCAGGAGTTGAGGGATATCTCCTCCATGGCCATGGAGTACTTTGATGAGAAGATCGTTCCAATCCTGAAGAAGAAGCTGCCGGGGGCCGACCTGTCCGGGCGCCTCATTGGCTCCACACCAGGTAGTTGACACGTGTTTCTGTGGGCGCTAAGAACGAGAGTTCAAAAGAAAAGTCACCAAAAGCAGCTCTCATGGGGGCCCAAGCTTCACTGTGAGGTGCTAAATATTCACATAATATCTGTCCTTTCAGCACGGAGGCTTATTTTCACATAAAAAATAAATAGTCTTTTGTGGCAAAAAAGTTACGGGCAAAAAACAGTGAGTCTCTGTTTGTGGAAGGGTTTCCACTTTAATTTCCCATCTAAAAGACTATTAATGTCTGCTGTCATGTGACTCATTGAAACATCAGAGTTCTGTTTGTTCAACCTTGTGTCCGACTGTTGCTTGAGGTGGCTTTTTTTGCATTAGCTCCAACTGTTAATTTATCAGACGTATATTCAATCACAATTATTGGATTATTTTGTTCAAGAATGGGTTGTGTTTTCTGCTTCCCCAGTGTGATGCTTTCTGGCTATACAAAAGTAGACATTTGATAATTCACACATAGATTGTATTTATTTTTAAATACCTGAGTGATTAATCTATACAAAAACAGTTTTTTAGTTTTGGCACATTCTTCAAGACAAAATGTTCTGCATTTTCCTTCTGCCCTGCAGCGTCTCTTATTGCGTGTGTAGCAGTTTGTAGTGAAGACCCCTGACCCTCTGTCCTGTTCCCCCAGTGGCCGGACCCTCCACCTCTCTGACCACCATGTCCCTGCTGGCCAAGAACACGCCGTCGCGCTCTGAGATGACCAAGGTGCAGCAGCAGGTGAAAGTGAACGGGACATCCATGACGGTGCTGCGGCGGGAGATGACGGAGATCCGGGTGAAGCAGCTGGAGCAGCAGAAGCAGCTGCAGGACCAGGAGCAGAAGCTGCAGGAGCAGACGCAGGTGATCGGGGAGCAGAGCGCCCGGCTGGCCGAGCTGGAGCACAAGCTCCGCGAGCTGATGGACAGCAGTGCTGCTGCCATGGGGGGGGCGGCCCCCTCCACCTCCAGCAGCGCCGGCGTGTCCTCTGCTGCGGCCGCCACGTCTGCTGGGGGGTCGGCAAGTAGCAGTGGGTCCTCTCTATCCACAGGGCATGAGGGCGAGGGGGGGGCATCACTCAAACGCAGCAGAAAGAGCTCAGAGCGCCCCCGACAGTCCAAACGGCTGCGCAGCAAGAAATAACACTGACTGATCACACCTCTCCCCAATCCCTCGCGTCACCCCCCCCCCCCCCCACAACACATGACCTGTTCTGTCTGTGAGAGGAGTTGGGAGTATCGCTCTTCGCTTTACCCCCCCACTAATAGGCAGGTGGCCTTCGCAGCTTAGACTATTTATTGAAGGTTACATTAAAATGACTGTATAGCTTTTTAATGTAAAAGCTTTTATAAGAGGCCTATATGTTTGCAAAAATGTGGCATGACTTAACAGGAACTCAGATGGTTGGTATTTTTGGTTCACATTGTATATTAATGTAGTTTCTGAAATAAAATCTACCAAGAGATATTATTTTGGAAACCTGCACAATTAAATAGGATATCGGAATACAATGATGGACTCATAACAGTCCTCACATCTCAAGTTTAATGACCATAACCTACGAAAGAAACCAAATGTAATGTTGCATGTTTTGGGTTATCAATTGGCTCCTCTCCATTGCCACATGGGCAGGAGCTATAAATCCATAGACACTTTTTATATTCACATCCGCTCCTTCCTAGCTGTGGCTAAGTTGGCTGCTCAGACCCTTTCCTTTCAGTCTGGTCCATTTTTGAATCACCAAAAAAAGAAAGGCTGGGTTAGAGTCAGCTGTTGAAAAAAGTGATTTGTTAAAAAGGTTTCCAGCTTGTCAGACCGCTGCGGCCCTGACGTGCCTGGTGTTCATGCTTTTGTTTTATTCATGGCTAAAACATGATGTGCATCTGTTCCTTTATGATCATACTAGTGCTTCACGCAGCCTATTTAATACACGGACATCATTTCACTGCAGAACGTTCTGCTCCTGGAAACATATTTTAATATCGCCAAACATATTTTTCAAAATAAGAGAAATAGTAGTTAAACAATCGTACATTATTTCATACATTGACATTTTCAGTCTGAAAACTCCCTCTCCTCTCACTTCAGCAGAGTCTGATAAGATGAATTGCTTTTGGAGTTTCTCGAAACAGTAACTATGTTGGAAGTCAGCACCGTACTGCACACTACATACTGCTCTGTATATACTGAGTTAACCAGTATGCTATCACCAGCTGTCTGCTACATTGATAGTTTACACTGAAGTATCAAGCAATATGTTTTCTCTGCATAACAGACTGCATGGCTAACATGACTGTTTAAAACCCCTGACATCGCTTTAGCTTACATGACCATCGATTGTAATGACACTGGTCCGTGCCACCATGGAATGAAAATTGAAACAATTATTGTTTAATACTGTAGCTCTTAATTGTACCATCAACCATCATGCCTGATTATTTTATCCAACAGTGCAATAATTAAACCATCTGCCTGCAGTCTGAAGAGCCGCAATGCATTGTGGGGCAGTTGATTATGTTGTGGAAGCTCTCTTCTCATGTTCTGATATTGGTATACACATTCAGGCATTTGTCACAAAAACATAGCCACATGCTAAAGCATCTGGAGCACACTACATACTCTACATGACATCACTTGGTGCGCAGGATGTTGATATGCAGTGATGCTTTACAGAAACAGCTGTGGCATGATTTAGACTCACACACTGGCTAATTATTTGTAGTAGATGGCTGGAATCACACAGCATGGTCCTAAAGGAAATGATACAAAATAAAAGAAGTCTACTTTACATGTGATGGCATTCTAAGGGTCTGTTCATCCAAATGATACATCTTCTCACTTCCTCTAGAGATATGTCTCCAAGACATCTGCCCCAATCACAAAACAAGGAAGGAAAGCTAACATGCCTGGACAGAGGGAAGTTATAAATGATATTTTTAACGCTTGAAAGTTTGTCAATTTTTTTCTTTTAAATGTTGCGACTTACTTTGACAGTGAGGTTAAGATGGTCCCTTTCTGATGAGGGAACTATGATGATTGTGAGCGGTCTGCAGTGACAGAAGGGGAGGGGAGGACTGCTGGCCCCCCGCCCCACCTCTTGCCTTGTGAGGTTAGCTCTGAGCCCATATTGTGGCTGCACTGTTGTTCTCTCTGTGTGGAGCTCTTCTGTTGTGTGGAGAACATGAACATTTGGTAAAGAAACTTTGGAGATGCAGTTCATGTCCTTGTGAACACTAGCGTCTATTACAATGTCACTGGGCAGAAACACATCATTTAGTGGCTTAATCTGAGACTGCGTCTCAGATTAGAAAACTGTACTGTAATTTCCATGTACTTTAAGTCTAGATTGTGAATTATGTCATGTATGTATACCAAGAAAACTATCCTTTGAGTTGGCTAACTTGGGGCTAACTGCAGTTTTGTTTTCACACATTGCTGTTACAAATGTACACATCAAACCTATTAAAAACTCAACATGACTCACCCTCTGTTTAAACCCATCACACTGTTTTTACAGGCAATGTTCACCCACCTCAGTCACTACACAGGTTCATTTATATCAGCACTTTGAATATGTGCATTCTAACATTCAAGCCTTAAAAAGGTGCTCTATTATTTTGTCTTGAGATACACAAATAAACCAGCATGAAAGTACAGTACTGGTGCTGTACTTGAGCTCAATGCTAATGCTAAGCAGGTCACTGGCAGGCTGATGCTAATGCTAACATTAGCAGTTAACAATCGCAGACACACAGCAGAGAGGTGTCTGCAGATTTGATGAACATTCTCTTTGGATTTATCCTTCCCATCCAAGACAATATTTTACATATTGCAGAAAGTGGCACAAGTACACATATTAAAGACAGGCCTGGCCTGTTAAGTGGAGAGGATTTTTATTGATGTATTGTACCGATCATACATCCATGCTCTCGATTGATCTCTGTGGGGAGGAGCTGTTTCAACAACAATCGTTGCCCCCGGACCGCCCGAGAGGATATGAGGCCCACCCCCACTTAAAACATGTTCACATGGATAGTTTCCCAAATAAATGTGCACACTTTATAAAATAGTAACCTACTGTATGTTCATATGTATCTATTTGGGTAGTAGATTTAAACTATAGTGCCATCACTATACGCAGCAACGCTGTAAATATTAAAGATACATCCAGCAAAACGCCAAAAACTGGTAGTGTCTGGGTGTATAATTCCCAGCCTGACTTATTGTCCCAGTCCGGCTCTGGGGCCTCATTTATAAAGGGATATACGCTCAAAAGATGGCGTACGCCAGTTTCTACGCAATGTTTGCGATTTATAAAATACTAACTTGATGGGAAAACGTGCGGTCCTCCACGCAAACTCTAACCCATGCGTACGCACTAAGCACAAACACGGGAGAGACGAGAAACTGCGACACCGTTGGCAGAAGGAAGAGTGGAGAGAAATATGTGGAAATAATACCATAAATAAAATGTTACCTCTCATTCATCATATATGAAGAATTCATTTTCAAACATTGATTAAAGCCAATCTTAAAATGATTAAACAAACGCCTGTTTGAGACTCCTCAGTGCACACAAGAACATAACTTGGAGAAATAAATAAATACGGATATGTTATTTGAAACCACCTCGAATATGTTGTGTTAATGTTATGAAATGTTTTCTCATAAATGATGCGGTAAGCAGGAGGACAGAATTACGCCTAAACTGACGCCGTGTTGCATTTCTATAGGTTGTAGATACGAGCATGGTTTTATATACTATCACGTTTAATCGTGTTTTATGCCGTTTGCCAAGACTTGATAAGTCGCTCGTAAAACACAGGAGGTATGGAAGCTAAGAACACCATATATGGTCAATTGTACAGCTGATATAACACAACACATTAGTTGTATTTCCTTTAACTGGTGGATATAGAGTTGCTGCAGGGGGGGGGTTGAGATCAGGGCCGGACTGGGACAATAATGGCGCATTTCCACTGGAACGGGGTAGCCCCGTTTAAGCGTCACTAAGCGTCCTCGCTCAGGCCTCGGGCTGCCTCGCTGGCCGTCCGAGGCCGTGGCGCATTTCCATTACAGTTTAGGACCTGGGGTAGCAACGCAGTGTAGGCGGGGCGATCGGCTTCACATTTCGCATTGTTCCGTCGAGCTCCCGCTGGATTTTATCATCCCCAATGAGATGTAGGAACGTCGTCACCTCCTCGGTCGACCACGGTGTGCTTTTCTTTGACGTTGCCATTTTTGTAGCTCCTCCGTTTACAAAAATGCTGTGTATAAAAATGCTGCAAGCTTGCTTCTAGATATATATGCGACGCTAGGGATGATCTCGCGCGCAATCTTGTGACGATTCTCTCTGGCCAATCAGCAGTCGAGAGTGTTGACGTCACTAGTTCAGCCCTGGCCCTGGTCTGATAGAACCACGATTTTATGGGGCCGGAAAAGAGGGAAAAAGTACCCGCTAGCCGGTACTAGGCTATATGGAAAGGCCACCAAAAACTGGCCTGGCCGCTTGAGGACGGTTAAGGACGCTTAAACGGGGCTACCCGCTGCAGTGGAAATGCGCCATAAGTCAGGCCGGGAATTATACACCCAGCCAGGCCACTACCAGTTTTTTTTTGTGCCATTTTGCTGGATTTATTTGTCAATATTTACAGCGTTGCTGCCCGTAGTGATAGCCCTAAAGTTGAAATCTACTACCCAAAAATAAACATATGGAGATGGGTCACTATTTAAAAAAATGTGAAAATCTATTTAGGAACCTATTCATGTGAACATATTTTAAGTGGGGCTGGACCTCAAATCCTCAAGGGGGGTCCGGAGGCATGCAACCCCGGTAAGATTTGTTTGTTAAATGTTGGACTTAAATGCATCAATCTGGTGCACTTTGAGGGGGAAATAAAGAGACTACACCCATATGAAACAGAACTGTATACATTTAAATAATCATAAAATCATAAGTACATGGCCATAACCAATAAAATACCATATCCAATATGAAAAAACATTGAAACTTGTTTATTTATTTTTGGTTCATTTATAGTTGTGAGTGTGTCTGTGCTCCTGAACCAGCCTCTCCTGTCTCCCCCCTCTCCCCCTGCTCCTCTTTGAGGCAGAAGCAAAGACTAGTTTTAGAAGCAAAGCAAAGACTAGTTTTAGCTCTCAACAAGTTTATAAAGTTTATCTTACCTTTTTTCACCTAGTTAACATTTTTATTATTCATGCATATTTTACTAATCTCACTCCCCCCTCAAATGGAAATATGTGTTTACATAAATGGTGACCAAACCGTTTGAGACCCACTGAGATAACTTAGACTAAATTAACTATCTAAACACTCAGAGAGTAATTTACCTCACCTGAGCTGTAGTTATCAGTCTCTCAGTCTGACAGCAGAGGAATCTCCTCCACCTTGTTGTTGAAACAGCTCCTCATATCCGTTAGCGCAGCTAGCTAGCACCAGATGCTAACAGCAACAATACACGTAACCGTTGCGCGCGCTCTCTCTCTCTCTCGCTCACTCGCGCCACACATACACACACCCTCCCGAGCTTGAATGACACAGAGACCAATCGAGGGCATTAGTGTATGATCTGTATGAAAGTGGCCATGTGGGCAGGCCACATTATGTAGACAGCCAGTCACCCTCTGTGAGGCAGAGTTAGACCCACATTTGCGCAGCGTTGCGTTCACAATAGATACATACAAAAAAGAATCCTCAGGCCAGCAGGCCACTTAGCAGGCCAGGCCATCGGGAAACCTCCCGGTCCTCCCGATGGCCAGTCCGGGCCTGGTTGAGATGCTCAGGCTGCAGTGGAGACGCTGCGCACAGCTGATCGATAGCTGGAACACAAACCACCAAATACAAAAACATAATTCAGATCCAGTCGTCATGACTCCACACCGGGGGGATTCCCCGATCATTTATTAGAGTTTCTCATCAAGGGGGTGTCTCCTGTCCCCGGTACAAACACACTGCCTGAGGAAGGCTATGTGTATTTATTTTGTCATTAACCTTTTTCGGACCACTTATTTATTTATTTTGGTGACGATCCGACCTCCATGCTGCTACTCTGGTTCAAACTGCATCCACCAAACAATATGATTTATCTCGACCTCCCCAAAAGAACCAAAATCTGACACGGTGTGAGATGTCTTTTTTAACTGTTCTGTCGTCATTTCCTGCGATCTTCTTCAAAAAGTCAGTCAAAATTAATGAATGAATGGGCGTTTCTTTAACTATTTATAGGCAAATATGGGCGTTACGTGAAGCCCGCAAAAGCTGCACCACATTTCGAGTCGATTGTGATTTCTAAAGGGAAACCGGCGTAGGAAGTGCTGTACGCACTAAATAAACATGTTTACATCGTTGTTCAAAAAACCATATTCTCTGTATAGTTAGATTCCCCCTTCATGACTACTGTGTGGGGGGTGAATTTTTTCTCAACTCATCTGTTTAATTAATATTAAGCCTTAAAGCTTTTGCATAAATTAGGGCGTGGTCACGTTGATGGACACGTACATGCCTCACTGTCAGCTAACAGCAACTTGTCCACTCTGCTAGGCTACAACCATAGTTCTGTACTTGACCCTTTAGCCGTGTTCGTGGTGATTGTGACTTTTAGGGAATATTGTTACAAATACCAGACAATTAAAATGTTGTGCTGTGCACTTGAATGTAACAGAACTTCCAAGAAGTCTAAACTTATAATATTATACATGTTAACCCCGTTCGCAGGTGTTTGTGTGCTTGGTAGCTTAGCTTGCTACTTATTAGCCAGCTAAGGACGTAACCTTTTATGCATACATATACATTTTAGTTTATGATTCAGCCTTGGGTAAGACTTTTATAGTCTATGGGCCCTTCTCACTTCTCTTATTTTTAATTTCCTCGCGTCTCGGTCTCACCGGAAGTTGATTTGTCTGCGCCATCTTGAGTAGCGTCCCAATGGCCTTATTTCTGCAGGAGGAGCGAGGAGCGATAATGGAGGAGCTATAACCGAGGAACCACCAGACCATCCTTCGATGAAATCCTCTCTCGCCCCGCCCCCTTACTGTGTATCGCTCACTGATTGGACGATGCAGTGCATGCACTGATCTGATGCTTCTTGACATGAGAGCAGTTTCCCAGCGGAGTGAAGAAAAGACATGAACCTCACGGGACTCACTCCTCAGTTTATACCGTGTTTTGTTTCAATTCATGTATCATTTAGTTACAAATATGTGATATATCTGAACAACAAAGTGGTCAAAAATCATTTAATTCATTTTTTGGAAACATTTTCATGATCGCTTTTTTCGTTTTACATTTTCATTTATTGTCATTTCCATTCAGTCAGTCATTAAGTGCTATTAAAATGTTAATATGCTACATATCCACACAAACACACAAAGTGTGCAATCTAATGAATGTTAATCTAACTGGGTTTTGATAGATAACATCTCTCTTTTTCTTCTCTCAATTATTTTATTTCTATTGTGCACTCTAATCAATATTAATCAAACTAATGTTCGTTTATACATTTTAAGAAGGGCGTTTATCTTTTTTTGAGAATGAGTTCTTATTTGATTTTATTTATTTGGGTCTATAACAGATGATACAAATGTTTGTGTCAGTAAATGTGTACTAACAGAGGCGGGTGTGTGTGGAAATAACGGGGACAGAGCTGCTGTCAGACGATCAGCTGTGCAGCGTCATCACAAACGGACGTCGCTTCACGTGACGCTCCGGAGGAAAGGACGTCCCATTGCTCTTAAAACTCATTTCCTGGGTTGCAGTCGAATAGTCCATTTAGCTTAGGAACCTTCCTAACGGAGTGAAATGACCCGGAAGTCCCTAACTGGCAGCCATGATAAGTGCCGTTCCAATTCTCCAAATGAAAGGAAAGGAGGTTTCAAACTTCCTTTATAACCTCCTTTAGCTTAGGAACCACTGGACCTCCCTAACCGAAAGGAGAGGAGAAAATGCTGCCCCACAATGCATTGCAGCCGCAGCATTTGCCATCACAACAGTCGGCCGTTCACGGAAACAACCGATTATGACCGAGAAATGATATCATGAAAGTTACGGTGCATATTAAGCATTTTAAAACGTATGTGGTAAGTTGGCAAAGTGCTTTGTTCTGAACGTTCATCAGTATTATAATCAAAAAGAGAAATATGAACGTTAGTTTTTACTGAAATGATCAAATAAAGTCAACATCTCACAGTCTTTACTGAGCTGTGTGGGTTTTGTTCAACTTTTAAAAGATGTTTGAATGGTGATATACACAGTGATAGATGTTAAGGACTAACGTTTATAATAAATACATTTGTATTGATTTTAAGATATTTAGTTCATACAATCATACGTATTGGGATCATTTGTATTAATGTGGACCGGAGGGAGAGGGTGACGAGCATAAGTTTCACTTTCCTTTTTTATTTCAAATCCAACTTTGGTCATGAAGAATATGTTTCTCTGTTGTCCCCGTTCATAAAGCATAAAGCAACAGCATCAGAGCACGGTGCAGAGTCTCTAGATGAGTTTACAGTAGTCCCTCGTTCTTATTAAACATCCATGTTGTAGTCCGCTGTATAGAAAACTGTAGTTTCCATAGTTTCCCCACAGCAGCAGACGCACATTCAGGACGTCCGCTGGCGCATCATAAACACGTCGGATAGTGAAAGTGCATTCGGATTCTCTTAAGTACCGGGTTGCGTTCCAATAGTCCATTTAGCTTAGGAACCTTCCTAACCAAGTGAAATGACCCGGAAGTACGTCAGTGGCATCCATGTTAAAACCTCTTAAGCCCCACGGACCCGAGCTCGGGTCCGAAAATGCTATATATGTAGCAACAGTGCTATATCTGAAGTGTCATTCATGAAACTATTAATATTCCATACCCATCTGACCGGAGGAAACTTGGCTAACTGACGATAGGAAAAAAAAAAAGTTTTTCGAAAAATACGTCTCACAAGAAGCCCATAGCAAAAACGGGCAATTGCTATTTCTGCTCATAACTCACAAAAACGATCATTTATAATTCATACTTTCTGCACAAACAACACATTTTCTGAAAGCTGAGATTCCACAGATTCCATGGGTATACACCCCATCACTACAGGCACAACATTAACCGAGCTAGCAGCCAGAACATAGTCAGTAAACAATATCAGTTTTCAAATCCATGACAATAATTAGGTCTTACCTTGGCTGTTTTGTGATCAAAAGTTGTGTTCAAAGGAATAAAAACGCTGCTCAAGGTTAATCCAATGTCTCTTGTCACTTTAAAATGATTACTGAGAATCAATCCTTTCATTCACGGCAGAAGAGTAGGTCCAACGATTAACAGTCCGTGGCTTCAGCTGCGGGAGATGCAGTTTACGCATAGCTCCCCCTCCGCAGTCGTAACGTATTTACGTATTTTGAAACTACCACTCGATTCGATTGGCTCTAACGATTCAAAAAAGGTGTCGATCACCCAAATCGACCAATGGGTTCAAGAGATAGGATCTTGCGTAAGTATAAGTAAAGGCAGTATAGCTGGTTTACGCACAGCCCACTCTTTTTACGCGGCATAGCATAGCATAGCATAGCATGTTCCGCGGCGACAGGAGAGCAGAGAACGGCAGATCGATCAGCAGGATTTGTTTTCTTTGTCTTCATTGTTTCAATGGCAGCCAGAAAGACGACTTTTTTGTCCGTCGAGGAGTCATGGCAATCGTATTTCAGGACTCTCCGTCGGAAGATAATGATCTCGTCACGCACAAAGGGGACAGTAATGACTCTGATTATGAACCTCCGTCACCCGAAAGGTATGTAATCTCTCTGTTTGTATCTATTACTTATTTATTTGGTGTAAGAGTATTCATCTGTTTTTATCTTTTTGTTATTTATTTGGTGTAAGAGTGTATTCATCTTTAGTAATTTCACACATGTGACAATAACACGACGGCATCCATCTTGTGATATAATGTTCTTTCACACACTCCACAACAAACAAAGAAGATGGATGCCGTTTCTTATTCTTGTTGTTGAAATAAACAAGACATATACATGTTGAATTTAACACGGTATTACATTTCATTTAGCTGACGCTTTTATCCAAAGCGACTTACAATTATTACTTATATTATATATATATATATATATATATATATATATATATATATATATATATATACACACATGCATACATAATATGTATATACATATATAAATATATGACAGACGGAATATTATTAAATATTGAAAAGATTATATGAACCCCGTCTCACATAATTTACACGGTATACATTTTGAGTGATATAATGTTATTTCACACACTCAAAATTGATGTTCTGCTGTTGTTGTAGAGAAATTATTTCTGATTTGAGTTACATTTTTGAAAGTACAAGCCAGAGAATTAATCTATTTGTTTTTTCCACATTTGTTTTCACAGTGAGGAAGGCGATGATGATATGGCTTCTGGATGCCCGAGTATTATGGGGAAGATGCCACCAAGGTCAGGAGGTACTGCAGGAGGTGCTCTGATGCTGGCAACAGAAGGGTGAAGACACCTGTGTACTGAAGGAAGTGTCAGGTCCCTCTGTGCTTCACTACCAAAAATAACTGTTACAGGGCATGGCATGACTTACTGGAGTAATACTGTAACATTCAGGGTTTGTATAAAGTTTTTTTTTTTTTACCCAAAAAATGCTTGTTGTATAGTGTGTTGCTAATTTTTTTAAATAAATCTGCTCCAGTTGGAGTCAAATGTTTCCTAAGTTTCCTAATTTTTATTGTGCAAGTAACATGCATCTCATGCAAAGAGGGAACTTCCCACACACACACACCCACTTAATTATTTTATTTTTTTTACAATTTTATATAATAAAATAATCTATAGTGATAATTAAATGTTATACAATGATTTTTACAGTCTGGTACCTGAAAAAGGTTAAATGGAACCAAATGTACCCAAATGTGCCCAAAGCTTAGTCCGCTTGGACTTTTTTTTGCTAAATCTGTCTAAAAAGGTAAATTCTCACTCACCTCAATCTTGATACAGGGTACTTATTATATGTTATACTTTGGATTCCTAAAGCTTTTAGGCTACTAACCTATCATTCAAGGGTGGTTTTCACTATAAGTAATGGGTTTTATTTGGGCGGAGACAGAAATGTACACTTTTTGACTATGTTCCATCTGGATTTACTCTGACACTGAAACATCTTTATTGATTCTGACACTTCTAGATCCAACTCACAGATGTGACCTTGCTTTTATAAAATAAATTATTCATAAAACCCTTTTAGAAGTTAAGTTATAGTCCTTTGTTTGTTTTGGGCATGTCATTTTCGAGCCTGAAACCTGAAAAACAGGCTTGGGGCTTAAGAGGTTAAGTGCCGTTCCAATTCTCCAAATGAAAGGAAAGGAGGTTTCAAACTTCCTTTATAACCTCCTTTAGCTTAGGAACCACTGGACCTCCCTTGACGAAAGGAGAGGAGAAAATGCTGCCCCACAATGCATTGCAGCCGCAGCATTTGCCGTCACTCAACAGTCACGGAAACAACCGATTATGACCGAGAAATTATATCATGAACGTTACGGTGCTTATTAAGCATTTTAAAACGTAGCGTAGCCTATGTGGTAAGTTGCCAAAGTGCTTTGTTTTGAACGTTCATCAGTATTATAATCAAAAAGAGAAATATGAACGTTAGTTTTTACTGAAATGATCAAATAAAGTTAACATTTCACAGTCTTTACTGAGCTGTGTGGAGTTTGTTCAACTTTTAAAAGATGTTTGAATGGTGATGTACACAGTGATAGATGTTAAGGACTAACATTTATAATAAATACATTTGTATTGATTTTAAGATCTTTTCATACAATCATACGTATTGGGATCATTTGTATTAATGTGGACCGGAGGGAGAGGGTGACGAGCATAAGTTTCACTTTCCTTTTTTATTTCAATTCCAACTTTGGTCATGAAGAATATGTTTCTCTGTTGTCCCCGTTCATAAAGCATAAAACAACAGCATCAGAGCACGATGCAGAGTCTCTAGATGAGTTTACAGTAGTCCCTCGTTCTTATTGAACATCCATGTTGTAGTCCGCTGTATAGAGAACTGTAGTTTCCATAGTTTCCCCACAGCAGCAGACGCACATTCAGGACGTCCGCTGGCGCATCATAAACACTTCGGATAGTGAAAGTGCAGTCGATTCTCTAAAGCACCGCAGTCTCTTCTCCTAAGTCCTTTTGAATTCTCCTATCCACTATCCCTTAACCCCGTGACGTTTCACTCAGAGGTCAAGGAATAGGAGATAGGGTTAGAATTTAGGAGCTGAATTTGGATTATCGGAACGCAACCCGGCTTCTCGTGGTTTCCTTGCGTCTTTCCATGCTTCCCTGGTGGGAGAGACTAAACGCAGGGAAACTACGCAAGTGAGGGACGCAAGGAATCCATTTAACCGAAGTGAGAAGGACCCTAGGCTATGACGCCCATAATGCTAAACGGGAGCAAATGTTAATAGGGGACCCAATTATCCCAGTGGTGGCCGCCGGAGCTAACCGAGCCGCAGGGGGCTAGCTCCAGCCCGCGTCCCGGAGCTAGCCCACTGCGGCTCCGTTAGGTCCGGGCGGTGGTGGCCGTCTTTTCTCAACGTGTGAATGACAAGCAATAAGAATAACAAAATATAGCTAATTCTCTTGCAGATTGTCTCATTTGATTATGAATGTAACGTTTATATAGGGGAACATATAGGGTTAGCAGTAACTTGGTATGCATGTATCTCGCAACGCACTGCAGATCGGGAAGAGCTGCAGATCGGGTAGTGACAGCGGTTGTGTTAGAAATTAAAATCAATGTTTTGATGGCATAATGTACCTTAAATGTACCTTCAGTTTAAATGCTGTTTTATACTGAAAAACCAGAAAATTATTGTGCACAACCAGTTAAGCTTTTATTGTGAAAATCCTTCATCTCCGGTTAGCATGTGGCTAGTTTACCATTTCTTATAGAGGTTAATTTAGTAGCGAAATGACATGGAGTGATGCACACCGAAACCTACTGATTTTAACACTGTAACTATAGACGTATTATTATTGCTGAATATTAAATGAAGGTATAGTTTATTTGAATAAAGTTATTGTTTACAGACGTGGGTAAGATGTGACAACATCCGGAATGACCAGAAACCAAACCAGCCGTGAAGTATTTTCTGTATTTTTTAGAATATTAACTACAACGTTTAGAATGTGTTAAAGGAAAAGTGATGAAAGACAATATGAGGAGAAGAGGCGTGTTTAAGTATATATTGAATGTACAATGCCTGAATCCTCTGTTTAAACGTAACAACGGACATTAAGATGTGGAGGGCCGGCCCGCAGGGAGGAGCCTGCAGAAGCTATATAACAGCAGCACCTGAGCGGTTCGGCCTCTTTTCTCTGCTAGCGAGGGCCAGAGGCAGCTGCTTTTCTGTCGGACAATATTCTGTTTGTGACTTTACCACGCTTTTTATTAATTAAAGTACCAATTTGAAAACATCTCAGAGACTCCATTTAGTCTCCTTTTTAAGCTTCTCTTTCCTGGACGCGAGAATAACCATCACAGTTAACAATTGGTGACCTCGACGTGATTCTCGTTGGCCGGGAGAGACTACACAACCAGCTGTTTTCCGGAGACGCGGCTTCCGTTCGACACAACGAGCTCGAATACTTGGTAAGAGGAAACCTGTTAAATCAAATTCTTCATAGTTTATGCAGTACAAAATAGGTTTGTGTTGGACGGAGGCCAGCGGATCCTGAAAATAGCTGTGTATTTAATGTTAAAACAACCACATTTATAACAATAAGAATTCCATAACAGGTGGCGTTGCATTTTCACAAGCAGGGTGAGTTCAAATTTATTTTTTCTTATATCTAACCCTGCATGCTATTAATTTGTGTGTGTGTAGTATTTTAAAATATAAATGTGTGTGGCCATTGTACTTTGTATAGGTGTCTTGTTGTGTTTTCATGTAGGTGTCTCTTGTTACATTAGTACAGTGGTTCTCAAACTTTTTCGGTCAGGCCCCCCCTTTGGAGAAAAAAAAAAGTCGGGCCCCCCCAACACAAATAGTCAGGCTCAGTGGCGGCGCCAGAGATTTCTTTTGGGGGTGCTGTGGGGTAGCTTGACCTTTCATAGAGCGTGCTCAAACATTTAGGGTTTCCCATTAATGTACCGGTCGCTACAGTGGAATTTTCTACTGCAACACTCCCCACGCACATACACTATGTACCCGCGACTGTTACAATGAAGGCTCGATATCAAGTCTCGGCATATAGGTGTAAGCAGGGGTAAAGTGCTATTTTTATAGGTGGTGTGTGGACCTCACATAGGGGGGTCCGGGGGCATGCTCCCCCGGGAAGATTTTTAAATATTGAAGTTGAAAGCATCAATCTGGTGCACTTTGAGAGCAAAATGAAGAGATCTATGGATACATCTCTCAACACCCAGATGAAACAGAATTGTAAACAGATTTACTATTTCTTTATGGATATTTTATAAATCACTCTTTTAAACTTTATTCTTGTTTTACTGTCATATAGTATTTCATAGCTGTTTTTCATGTATTCTCTTATTTTTTTATAACTATAATGATCATATAAACGTGTGCCTCGGAAATAATTGTTTACATTAATGGTGACCAAAACGTTTGAGACCCACTGAGATAACACTGAGAGTCCTTTAGCTCACTGAGACTCTCAGTCTGACAGGAGAGGACTCTCCTCCACTTTGTTGTTAAAAAAACTCCTTATATCCGTTAGCATAGCTCGCTAGCACCAGAAGCTAACATCAACGATCTCCGGTACCGGTGCGCTATCTCTCTCTCTCGCTCACGCACGCACACAAAATGGCTCATTCCACACACACACACACACACACACACACACACACACACACACACACACACACACACACACACACACACACACACACACACACACACACACACACACACACACACACACACACACACACACACACACACACACACACACACACACACACACACACACACACACACACACAGAGCCGAGCTTTAATGAAACACAGAGACCCAGACGTAATAGTACTGTATCATATTATTTTCGAATCAATAATTTTTTTAAATATGTTTTTTTTTTATTTTTTTAATAACCATTTTTCCTCCTGGTCTCTCGCGCCCCCCCTGTCATGCCTCTGCGCCCCCCACTTTGAGAACCACTGCATTAGTAGTTAGTTAGCCTATGACGTAAGGATATATAAGTCCATTTAACGATTATTGTTAAGATCTGTGGGACATAGCGAATTGATTAAGGATCAAGTAATTGAAAACCAACAAGGCATAGCGAATCAACTTAGGGTTGAGTAACTGAAGACAGTGCTAGTCGAAAACAGTTGAAAACTGTTTTAAAAAAGTCCTTTTTGAGGAAAGGCTTGATTAAGGTGTAAGCTTTTATCAGTGGTCATAACTGTTCTATTTTCAACCAAGATATTACGGGTGGAATACAAGATTTGGAGTTACAACAGCATTACGTTAAATTGACGACGGTCATTTAATGGTCGCTGATAAGTTTCCATAATACTCCCACCTAGCGTGTCGAAATGCCAGCAGTTGACCAATAGTGGACTATAAAGTCAAATAATACGTAGATAGGTTTATAGCTTATGCGTAAGGGTTCCTAACTTTAAGTGATGATATCAATAAGATAAAGCCCATTTTTTCATAGTAAACTAGATAGAAATGTTATTTTAAACTGCAGTGTTGTTTTGTGTTCAATTTTCTTGACAAGATTGCACCCCGCCATTATTTAAACTCCCCTGTGAGAGACACGAGGTGTTTTCAAATCCCTTTGTTCTTCAGGTCAAAGGTTGGAAAATCAGTTGCCATCTTGTCTTGTCCTCATGCTGAAGCCACACGGCAGTCGCCATTTCGTGAAATGCTTACCGTGGGAAGTTTGGTATTTGTAGGAGTCTGGTTTTGAAAATATTCTTGTTTGCAATGCGTATTGGCGGTTTATTTCAGATATTCTTGTTTGCAAGTGCGTATTGGCGGTTTATTTGAGATATTCTTGTTTGCAAGTGTGTATTGGCGGTTTATTTGAGATATTCTTGTTTGCAAGTGTGTTTTGGCGGTTATGTGCTGTGTTGTTTAACCATATTCAAATTTTCTTCCCATTTTTAAGGAAATAAGCTTCTTCTTGTTAAAAAGAGGTCAGTTTTGCAACAGCTATCCCTAGTGGATTAAGCTGGAAATTACAACAGCGCACTCTGCTGGTAATACAGAATTATTACAAAGATACTATAACATTTTGAAGCTAAATTTTGAGTGTTATTAATGAACACATTCGCCAGGACAGAATTACAAAGTGGTTTCTAATTAAAATATGAGAAACTTTACATCATAGACTTTCAAACTAGACTGTAGAATATTCAAACACCAATTGATTAAAGCTAACACAAATTATGACATTTACATAGTTCCATACATTTCAGTATGCACTGTACACAGTAGATTTAGATTTTCACAAGACTTCGATTTTCATATCTCAAAGTCAAAACAATACACTGTACAATTTTTTATTTTAACATTTCAGATTTTAAAATTTGCATAATTTGTTATCTTTTAATTTATTAATATAAAAAAATATATATATTCTAAACAAAAACAAACTTAAAAAAAAAATAAAAAAAACCCTACCCAGATTTAAAGTTAAGTTCGGATGACATAGGATATTATTTATCAGGAACGAAGGTGCTAGTCGGAGGGTTAGTATTTCAATCTTTGATAACTTAATAATATTCATTCGAATAGTTAGAGAACATGTCACCAAAATAAACTAAATTGAGGTTAGACGCAGAGCCAGGCACAACTGCAGATATCAAGGAAAGGGTACAAATCAGATCAGATGCTACAACAGTTCCAAAACTTAGACAGAAGACATGGAACCAAGCTGAGAAACTGTGGGAACAGTGGCAAACAAGAGGACTGTTTCCAGCAGATGATCAACCTGGACCAACAAAAGCCCATAGAAGAGCAGTACTCGACTATGAGCACGAACAATGCCTACAACAGCTAACTATATGGAGAGAAGCTGAAGAAAGATTTATAAGAGTTACAAGTCTGATACTCCATCTGGAATATGCCAGCCTATTGGCAGACAGCATACATATGGTCCAAGTAGCAGATCTGGCAGTGAGGGAAGACATAGCTCCAGTTATCCAAACTCCGAAGCTGTATCTAAGCCTGGCCGAAGTCCCTCCTCCCTCCCCGAATGTTGGTTCTATAGGAGAAGTCTTGCAGTTGGATGGAGTCTCCACGGACAAACATCTCAAAGAATTGGAGTATGAAGTAAAAGTGCTAACCAGTAAATCAAAACACCTGATGGAAGAGAACATACGATTAGAAGAAATCACAGAAGAAAGACAAACACAAAAGACAGAAATGGAAGCACTACAACTGAGACTCTTGAAGATGCAAATAGCTGAGAAAGATACCGAAGCTAATAAAAACAAGAAAGCGGCAAGGCAAATGGCAGCTACATCAGGGATGGCCATAGAACCAGAGAAGGCAGGTCAGACACCTCCAACAATTCAAGCTCAGGAAGTGCCAGAGATTCAGGTGCAGAATCAACAAAGAGGGGGAGGAGGTTTCCGAGAAAGACAAAGTGGCAGAGAAGGAGGGCGTTTCCAAGGAGGTAATCGATCAACAGGACAAGGTTTCCAAGGTGAAGGATGCTCCATATGTGGTCAGTTCTCACATTGGGCCAGCTATTGTCCGCAACACAGGATGCTGCAAGCACCAGAATATCTTCCCACTCCATTTCGGCAACAGCAAACACCTGCATATCCTCCTACCCAAGTACAGCCGCAAGCAAAGGCATACACTCCCATACAGCATCAACAAAAGGGACAATGGAGAGGAGAGCCACGATCAAGACGAAGAACAAATGTGGTCAGCTGACACATTGGTCCAGAGAGTGTCCGCAGAACATTGCACCAAACAACGGCCCTCCATGCAGTTACCCCGGGTAGGTTTCCATGATGACAACGGAGGCAGGGGGTCCCAGAGATGTCAAAGACGAACAGCATTGCCAAACATGACCCAAATGCCACTGACACCCTGGTATCAACCACAACAATGAGGAAGCTCAGAGGGCCAGACCACCAGGTGATGCATCTTCAGCACAAGGGTATTTTGAAATCCAGCTACATTGAGCCATATCTGTCACCACAGAAGGGAGAGGTTTAATGTTTAATGTAAAAACAAAATCGAGAGTAGCATTTGCATTTACACATAAAGCATCCACAGAATAGAACATTTAGCAGACTATTTTTGTAATTATGAGAAGGAAAGAGATTACGAGTGATGTTGTTCCCCCACACAGAAAACTATTGTGTCCACACAGCTAGTGAGGTCAAGACGATGGGGTTTCCACCAAAAAATATGAAGACGGAAACCTAGTACTCGCCCAAGACGGAGGATCCATACCAAATCCTCCTGTTTACACCGACTGCAGTTCAAGGGGCGGCGATACACCTGACGTGGAGCTGTTGAGACCTAAAAACAGAAACTCGATTCTGCTGTGGTGAAGTCTGGCTACAAAGGGAGGTGTCCGATAGGGTCGCTTGTCTCAAACCAGTGAAGAAGTCAACAAGAACCCAGCAGAACTAGAGAGTGACTGTTAGAGGGAGAAAAGTGACAGAGCGACAGAGACTGGCACAACATTTTCCAGCCAGTACATAGATAGACCCCGTCAGAAGACCGGGGCTGTGTTTAAAGGGGAACTTCATTTATTGTTAGTGGAAGTGTAGTTTTTTAGTCAAACAATTATATGACTTATGGAGTCAGATTACATTTTTCTCATAAACACAATTTTATAATCGGTCTGAAGTATCTGTTTTAAGGCAATGAGCTGCAGATTAAATAACATGACACTGATTGAGAGCTTGGATGAAGAAGTTGTAGGGATTTTACAACAGTTTCAAGAATCAGTTTTTATTTATTTATTCTTGAGTAACTTTACTGATTTATAATGTAGTGCGTAAGGCACTATCTCATTTTGAGTAAGGGGCACCAGCCCTTCATGCATGTCACCCTCTGTGAGAATAGTTCGCATTTTCTCTCTAGTTTAGAGAAATATTATTTTATCATATCTTTGTTCAGCAGTATCAAACAATCCTCTAATCCTAGAATTATTGAGACGCATTAGCGACACCATGGGTATTGTTTTTCGCAGCAACAATGATGCATAATACCAGGACAAAAGCCATTATTGCAACAAGTAAACCATTTTTTGTGCTAATGGCAGATTTTAGTGAATATGTTTTTATACCATCAGAAAGCCATACATCATACGATATTTTGTACGCCTTATGGGTACACGGAGAAGTTATATTTATTGAATGCAACGTTATGGGTTTTACATGTCCTGTTCAGAATAGGGTAATCATTGCAATATTAATTGAGCATGTTATGCTCAAAGGAGGGAGTGTCATGATTATATAGATATATTGATTTCAGTGACGTTGTAGTTAATAAATAATAACATGTAGCATATAATAGGTCTCATAACGACAAAAGGTATGCCAAAGCTTGGGCCTCCTCCAAGGAGGGAGTGGTCCAGTTTTGGATATTAGACGAATAAAAGTAATGAATATGTCAGAACTCTGAGTAATATAATCCAAGTTTTGTCTACACAGGCTAAGAAAGCTACAGAGATACAAGACGAGACACCAGAAGAGACTCCTGTTCGGCCAGGTGATTGGGTGAGGGTGAAAGTTCACAAAAGACAGTGAGCTGATCCCCGGTGGACGGAACAGTGAGAAGTTGTAATGAACTTCACACGCGCTCCGGTTTAAAGGTAACGAAAAAGGAGAAAATTGACACCACCTCACACATTGTCACCCTTCACTGGCAACTTCCAGAACATTATTGGGAGTTAGGACTGATTTGGCAGAGCTGGAACAAAACAATAAATAGAAATAAGATAAAGATAGAAACAGCTCAAAAGACGAATTGTCTATAGGTTTTTATAGATTGTACACTAAAGTGAAAACCTATTTTTTGTTTTACATCTGAAAAAGAGTCCAATTTTTGTATACGTTATTATAGTACTCATTATTTAAATTCTGTAACTGACACAACCAGGGAGAAAATAGAGATGATGTCAAGAACAAAGCCAAAGCTATTGTGGGGTCCCCTAGGGATAAGAGTCAGAATAGCATTGTTGATTGTGCTCATTACACTTGGCACCTTTCTGGTTGGATGGGGAGTACAATATCAAGTAAGACATGGATCCATTAGTCCACTCATAGAGAATGCCCACATCACTAACAAAACTCCAGCTGTGTTTCAGAGAGTTTCACTTATCCCTAGAGCCAAAAGATCAGCTGAGCAACAAGAGGAGGAGTTAGAAATACTCGGTCCCAAAGGTGAGGCGATTACAATCAAGATGATTCACCCCCCATATATGCAGTTCTTGTATCAAATGATGAGATGGGTTTAAGTGATTGGGATATGTAGGTGAATTTACAGATTAGGGGAATCTAAAAATACACTGGATCCATGTTTTAGTCTGTGCCAGAAACACCCCTGTTAAGTTTATGGACAACCGACCGGTGACCTGAGCACAATTATTGAAAATGATTACAGTAGAAACAGGCTACTAACCCACAAGTACAGCTTTGTACGTACAACTTATGAACAAAATTCCCCAGAAGAACTGGCGACATTGCAGATATGTTCAGTCACAAAAGTTACTTATGTTCTAAATAACAGTGAGATTTAAAGTAATGGAGAAAATATGGGGACGTTCTTTTATAGTGTGTGAAATATGTGGTGCTTGAAACATGTAGGTATTTTTAATTTATAGAAGAAAATGGTTTCCTGAAAGAGTTATTTGGAGTAGCCATGTTAACAGTGGGTGGAAACAATGTTTAGGGATATGGCACAACCATTAGTAGACATTAATTGGGTTTAGATGACATTTAACATCTAAGACAGATAGTAAGATTAGGAAATAGAGTGGAAAGGATTGGATATGTTTTACCTCAGTGTGTTAGAATTAACTATAGGTAATGCGGCCCGAGATCTCTCTCTCTCTCTCTCTGCCTGTCAGAATGCTACGACCCCATCTTCAGACAAATGACCTCACCACAGGAGACTCCTCCTCCTCCGGTTTAAAGACAGACAACCCGAGCTGAACCAACAACGACCTGAGGCATCCAGAACCATCTCCACCTGAGGCATCCAGAACCAAACCAGCATGCTGACAAAGAGGCAAACTCTCATCGGTCCCTCAAACAGGACATGAAGTTCCAAACTGAGCCGCGAGATTTGGCACAATAGCAGAGTGTGGGACATGAGAGCAGAATACACCACTCCATGCAACAGTGTAGAGACTGAAAAAGAGGAGATGAAATGCAAAGCAGTTGGGCCACTGAAAAGAATTACAGCGGGAAGATCCAAGTGCGGATGGACTGAGGAGAAGACAGGACGGAGGAGAAGACAGAACCAGAGGAGTTGGCATGGGCCAGCAGAACGTGAGGGGGTCGTGGCTTGACGACCAGAGGGGGAGAGAAGGAACACAGGAGTGAGTGAGTTTACACATAAACACACTTATTAGAAAATAATCCTAAAAACACACTGAGGGTAGAACATATTATTCAATCTTTTCATAATATAAACAAATTATTCTTATAGAGATTCTTATTCATGTGAGAATTTGGGGAAGATTTAATTTGTTACAATATAGATAGCAGGCAAATCTTTATTTGAATGGAAAATGTTAAAGGTAGAGCTGGAACCAAGCCAAAGAAAGTATTCCAATCTAGAGTATTGGTTTCACCATTGTAGCATGTTTATTACCATAGGAGAACTGTTAAGGTGGAAACAACATTTGTTTGTCGTCCAAGATGTAGAGTTTTAAAAAAGAGACTAGGCAAAGAGCGATTGAAGATTTTAATTTTGAAAAAACTAGTACAATTGGGAGTAATACATGCGGGGCCTTGGATCACTCATTTTAATGGTGCATATTTTCGACAATAAATATCGTTCAGGGAGAAGGGGTTGCTCAACCCACTCTGCAGATGTTTTAAATCTTACTTGCAGCTTCAGAGGGAGCGCACGGCACCAGAGTATGAGTTTTAAAAGACAAGTGCCACCACCTCCTAATGCTCATCCATTTAATCAGTGATGACCTGACATTTAGAGATGTTATTTAAAAGGAGAAACATATCTGCCATGAGTGAAAATTCCTGAATTGAACTACAAACCATTAATGAAATGACTTCTGTTTTTTAAGTCCTCGTTAGAGCACCCAAGGTTCCACACACTGTTAAGGAGGTTAGCATAGTTATTTAAGTTGACCAGAAATGAAAATAAATTAGTATAATGAGTTATTGATATTCCACCGGTTTTCACACCATTTCAGGGACTTTATCACTGTATTAGAACAGACCACCCCAAAGCCAGTAGGGCTAAGAGACCAGTCCCAGGGGAAGTTTAGGCTCCAGGGTAAAGGATAGCATAGGGGCGACCAGGGGAGGCCTAAATGTTGCACTCATTCCATGTCCTAAAATACCGATTGATCACGACGGCCTCTTCTAGAGAACATATTACTTTCATACCTTAAATGGTATGAAAGGAGGGAGGGTACATTTCTCATGAGGAGACAGTTACAAATGCTAGTAGAACAAGACGGCCCACCCCAATACAGATGTTGATGAAAATGATGAGTTAGTTTGAATGATGTTAAACGATATGGATGTTCAGAGATGAGGTTGTTCAATGAATGTCCAGTCGATGTGATTCTTTAAATGATGAAATCATGTGAAGAAGTGAGCAAAATAAAATGCTAAAATGGAGTGAATCCATTTCAATTTACTTATACTATTACAAGATAGTGTATTTTTATTTCAATTTACTCTATACTATTCCAAGATAGTTTATTTCATTTTTATTATTTTTCACTGTTCTATATGGTAGATTTCATGTATTTTCGAATCATTACTATTCTAAAATGGGTAGTTTCTTTTCACTTTGTAAAAACAAGTGCCTTGACACTGAGCGTATTATGAGAACGGTTTCTGTGAAAGGAGGGAGGAAGAAATGTTCTGATACCAAGCCATTGCTGCTATTTTGAAGAACCATATTGAATGTTAACACTAGAAGTTATGCACAAGGGAAAACTTTTATGTTTGAACACAGTCAAAGTATTTTTGTATTTTTGTAAAATTGAGGATATTCGCACTATTCCATTTTGATTGTATGTTTTTGATATGAATTATGTACTATGCAGAGTTCAGATGAAGAACTCATTGATTTCAGTATTATACACACCTTTTAGGTGTGTAAGGAGGGACTGTTAGAAATTAAAATCAATGTTTTGATGGCATAATGTACCTTAAATGTAGGTCTTCAGTTTAAATGCTGTTTTATACTGAAAAACCAGAAAATTATTGTGCACAACCAGTTAAGCTTTTATTGTGAAAATCCTTCATCTCCGGTTAGCATGTGGCTAGTTTACCATTTCTTATAGAGGTTAATTTAGTAGCGAAATGACATGGAGTGATGCACACCGAAACCTACTGATTTTAACACTGCAACTATAGACGTATTATTATTGCTGAATATTAAATGAAGGTATAGTTTATTTGAATAAAGTTATTGTTTACAGACGTGGGTAAGATGTGACAACATCCGGAATGACCAGAAACCAAACCAGCCGTGAAGTACTTTCTGTATTTTTTAGAATATTAACTACAACGTTTAGAATGTGTTAAAGGAAAAGTGATGAAAGACAATATGAGGAGAAGAGGCGTGTTTAAGTATATATTGAATGTACAATGCCTAAATCCTCTGTTTAAACGTAACAACGGACATTAAGATGTGGAGGGCCGGCCCGCAGGGAGGAGCCTGCAGAAGCTATATAACAGCAGCACCTGAGCGGTTCGGCCTCTTTTCTCTGCTAGCGGGGGCCAGAGGCAGCTGCTTTTCTGTCGGACAATATCCTGTTTGTGACTTTACCACGCTTTTTATTAATTAAAGTACCAATTTGAAAACATCTCAGAGACTCCATTTAGTCTCCTTTTTAAGCTTCTCTTTCCTGGACACGAGAATAACCATCACAGTTAACAGTTGTCACTACCCGATCCGTCCCCCTGCCCGATCGGTACTGCGCATGTGCGAGATGGTCCGCCATATTGGACAACTCCGGACGGCAACCCAAGATGGACACTTGACACAGTGGCTTTTTGCAAAGCTCAAAAAGAAAACTCGAGAGAGATGAGTTATTTTTATTACAACGTGACTTCACTATTATTTAACAACTCTTTGTATTGGGTTCTTTTATTTGGGGTTAAGTACATTGTCAGAATAAGTGAGAAATGAATTTAACTTCTGTTAGACAGCTATCATACTGAATAAATATTTACTGTGAATGTGTGCAAAAATGTATGGCATATGGCTGTCTAACAGAAGTTAAATTCATTCCTCACTTATTCTGACAATGTACTTAACCCCAAATAAAAGAGCCCAATAAAAAGAGTTGTTAAATAATCGTGAAGTCACGTTGTAATAAAAATAACTCATCTCTCTCGAGTTTTATTTTTGAGCTTTGCTAAAAGCCACTGTGTCAAGTGTCCATCTTGGGTTGCCGTCCGGAGTTGTCCAATATGGCGGACCATCTCGCACATGCGCAGTACCGATCGGGCAGGGGGACGGATCGGGTAGTGACAACGGTGATACAATATAACGGATATGACGGATGACGGATGCGACGGAAATACACCCGAGCAGATATGGTACCCCGAGCAGATATGGTACCCCGAGCAGATGGTACCTACACTGGGGTTGCGTTCCGATAATCCAAAAATCAGCTCCTAAATTCTAACCCTATCTCCTATTCCTTGACCTCTGAGTGAAACGTCACGGGGTTAAGGGATAGTGGATAGGAGAATTCAAAAGGACTTAGGAGAAGAGACTGCGGTACTTTAGAGAATCCGAATGCACTTTCACTATCCGACGTGTTTATGATGCGCTAGCGGACGTCCTGAATGTGCGTCTGCTGCTGTGGGGAAACTATGGAAACTACAGTTTTCTATACAGCGGACTACAACATGGATGTTTAATAAGAACGAGGGACTACTGTAAACTCATCTAGAGACTCTGCACCGTGCTCTGATGCTGTTGTTTTATGCTTTATGAACGTGGACAACAGAGAAACATATTCTTCATGACCAAAGTTGGAATTGAAATAAAAAAGGAAAGTGAAACTTATGCTCGTCACCCTCTCCCTCCGGTCCACATTAATACAAATGATCCCAATACGTAGGCTATGATTGTATGAACTATTAAAAGATCTTAAAATCAATACAAATGTATTTATTATAAACGTTAGTCCTTACCATCTATCACTGTGTATATCACCATTCAAACATCTTTTAAAAGTTGAACAACCCCCACACAGCTCAGTAAAGACTGTGAGATGTTGACTTTATTTGATAATTTCAGTAAAAACTAACGTTCATATTTCTCTTTTTGATTATAATACTGATGAACGTTCAGAACAAAGCACTTTGGCAACTTACCACCTACGTTTTAAAATGCTTAATAAGCACCGTAACTTTCATGATATCATTTCTCGGTCATAATCGGTTGTTTCCGTGAACGGCCGACTGTTGAATGCTGCGGCTGCAATGCATTGTGGGGCAGCATTTTCTCCTCTCCTTTCGGGAAGGGAGGTCCAGTGGTTCCTAAGCTAAAGTAGGTTATAAAGGAAGGTTGAAACCTCCTTTCCTTTCATTTAGAGAATTGGAACGGCTCTGATCATGGCTGCCAGTGAGGGACTTCCGGGTCATTTCACTCCGTTAGGAAGGTTCCTAAGCTAAATGGACTATTGGAACGCAACCCAGCTGTTCCCCAGAGTTTGTCGCTTGGTTACAACCTTTATATATACAGTCTATGGTTACAACCAGTGTTGGGTGTAACGCGTTACACAAGTAACAGAATTACAGTAATATATTACTTGTTGCTGTAACGAAGTAATGTAAAGCATTACTAATGAAATGTGGGTAATATATTACCCGTTACAATGCTCAGTAACGCAGTTACAACACATTTCAACCCGAAATGAAATGGTGTTTTGTTTTTTAAGAATGTACTAACATAGCGAGACATTCCGACACCAGACAAATTGTGCGGGTAGATTAGTAAACCTGGTGTTTACTCTTCAGGCTTCGCGTCGGGATCTTCGGGGCAGTTGAATGTTATGCACCCTCTATTCAAAAAAGAGAACGGAGCGAAAAAATACAAACAACAAATTGTGTCAGGTGCGCGTGACCTGCTCCGCTGCGCGTGCATCATTTCCAAAGTGCTTCCACAGCAGTGACACACATCTGTGGATAATCATTTATACGAGAATGGTTAAAGCAACCATCACTAAACGCCAGCAACACTGCCTCTACTGCAGACAGTAGCAACAGGTCAGATGGGGACATCACGTGACCCTCCGTTGTGGACACTAGCTTACTCCCGCCTGACTCGCCGCCCTCGCCCCCGGAGCAGCAGTCTTCGTCGCCCGAAACCACGCCGCCCATCTGCGGCCCGCAGGTGCCAGGATACCACGGCAAAACAGAGCCTGCCCAGGTATATCTAAACAAGTACCCGCCTGTACAGTGGGGTTAGGCGGTCATTTTGCAGCTCGTGGTATAAAAATAGACAAGGGAATATTCATGTGAAAATAGTGCCATATTCTGCCATGCCTGTAGAAATGTTGGGTCAAACATAATGCATACAATAGCACAGATGCCTTCATCACGAATGGCTACAAAAATATCTCATATCCCGAGCTTATCAACAAGCTAATGTTGCAGCTGAAATGTTCTCCAGGTCACAAAGTCAACCTCACATGATGATGTGATACCAGTTTTCAAGCACAGTAAATATTCTCTTCCCAGAGTATATGATGGGACCAAAGTGATGATTTAGTACATGGTTTTAATAATACTTTTGCTTTTCAATGTTTGCCATTTCAAACCATGAGCTGGTTCAAATAATATGTGCCTTGATTTACAATAAGTTCTCAGTTGTTTTATCAGTAGGCTATAGTTTTGAAGCTGTTGTGCTTTTCTTTGCCACAGTCCACTTTGGACTATATGAGATATTTCAGGATTGCACTTTTAACTCACTTGAAATGTTCTCACTTGCTTGGTTTCAAAACATAACAAAGGCCATAATCTGTTCATTGGGGACCATCAATGCTATTTTATTATTGCTGTTGCCGGCCACTATTGCTCATGTAAACCTACTACTGCTGCGCCCCCTGTAACCTCAGAGGCACCCTGAGTCATTTTGTTCTGGAGCCGGGCCTGTACACGGCCATATACTAAACACACTACAGAGCCCATTCCGTGTCCTGTTATTGTTTACTTCCTGTCTGCCTTCTTCTGGTGATTTATCTGACGTCCAGCGCTCCGTCTTTTAACCTCTTTTCCTGTCTCTTTCTGGATCCTCCTTAGCAACCTTCATTATAGTCCTTGACAGTGGTCTGTACTGCTGTATTAACAATGTGTCACATGTTAAGAAGTTACAATCAGAATCGAGTATTCAACTAAGCCGTGTAATACAAGTTGTTAGTAGCCTTAAGGGCCTACACAGTTGTTATGCTATACCACATCGCCCTTCACTGGATGTATAATGAGCTGCACTAAACTACATTTTAGCATTTAAAATAACTAGCCATTCTTTTGCGGTTATTTTGGTGAAAGTAACTAAAAAGTAACTAAAGTAGTGTAACTCATTACATTTCAGAGACAGTAATATTGTAATGTAACTTATTACTTTCAAAAGAGAGTAATAAGTAATATGTAATATATTACATTTTGGAAGTAACTTGCCCAACACTAGTTACAACACATCACTAAAAAGCAATCCGCCCAACAGCTCTGAGTTCAGGGCACACCCCATAATGTTCTCCATCATCCCTGAGGTTTTCTGGATTAGTGACGCTGGATAAAACAGATTGTTGGTGTGAGAGACCTGTACATGACACGCTGTCATTCCCTCTACTTGCTGTATAGTGTAACAGGAAGTGTTCTGTTGTTTTTCTGCAGCAGCATTCTAAATGTAAAATGTATTAATTCCTTCGGTTTCTCATATCAAAGTTAGTGTTTTTACCAGATACTTGGCAATATAAATTATTGGTATGTAACAGAGATGGAGTACTCGAGTCCTGGACTCGGACTCGCGCACTGATTGACGCGACTCGGACTCGTGAATTCTCGCATACGATGACTTGGACTCGGACTCGTGAATGTTTTGGCAGTTCAGAATATCTTGATCTTAAATTCAATTGACATTAAAACCTTTATTTGTTCTTGGCCTATAGATGCTTAAAAATATGATTTATTGGGAAAATTGTGAAAAATGTGCGATTTACATCTTAGAAATGATTTCAATCAAGCCATTTATTTAAAATGTCTTACAATAAAACAACAAAATAAATGGTTGGACAAACTACTGAGATACCATTTTGAAAAATGGACATGAATAGCAATATTTGGAAGACTTACTGTAGACAGGCACGTGTTTCACCCATGGTTTTACCCCTTAAACTTGAGTCCTGTGAGGTCGGCTGTGTTTTAGCCCATAAGACGGTGCTGCGGCTGACTTTAAGGAGAGTCTTTCTGTGCAGTTCTGATTCAAAGAGGAATCGTCTGTATCAGATAGAGATGACCATCACCTTGCTTTTGGTTGTAAAACACAATTATTATTAAAAATCGGGAATGTACGTTTACAGTGCCTACTTAATGCTCATAAAGATGATTAAGATTAATGTAGCATTATCAGTCTTATAAAACCACATAAGAGACTCACTGACCTGTATGGTCATGTATGACCTGTCCCATTCAAAGTCCAGGAGGTTGTTCAGTCGTGTCGAGACGTGTAGTGGACGTCTTCTTCTGGACAGTCTTCTTGGAGAAACCTTTCCTCAGACAGCCTTTTGTTCCTCTCACTAGTTTTTCTTGAAATAAATCAATTTTTAAATGTAATGCAAACACGAACACTATCAGCTTTTTCTCCATGTTTCCCATCACCTTTCTAACTGTCAACTTTGTTCAGTGTTCTTATGTGGTAAATACAGCTAAATAAAAAAGTTTATCAGCTAACGATAGCTAGCTAACAAGCAACAACCACTAGGCAAGGCAAGGCAAGGCAAGGCAAGTTTATTTATATAGCACTTTTCAACACAAGGCAATTCAAAGTGCTTTACAAAAAATGAAAGACATTAAGAAAAAGGCATTTAAAATCAGTCATTAAAAAGAAAAGCTAATAAAATAAACATTAAAAGAAAAAATACATGGATAAAAGTTACAGTGATAAAAGTTACAGTGCAGTCTAAGATATGAATAGTTCAATTAAAAGCAGCGACAAAAAGAAAAGTCTTCAGCCTGGATTTAAAAGTAGTCAGAGTTGCAGCGGACCTGCAGGTTTCTGGGAGTTTGTTCCAGATATTTGGAGCATAATAACTGAACGCTGCTTTACCATGTTTAGTTCTGACTCTGGGGACAGAAAGCTGACCAGTCCCTGAAGACCTGAGAGATCTGGATGGTTCATAATTTAGCAGGAGGTCAGAAATGTATTTTGGGCCTAAACCATTCAGTGCTTTATAAACCAGCAGCAGTATTTTGAAATCTATTCTTTGACACACAGGAAGCCAGTGTAAAGACTTCAGAACAGGAGTGATGTGATCCACTTTCTTAGTGTTAGTGAGGACTCGAGCAGCGGCGTTCTGAATCAGCTGCAGCTTCCTAATAGATTTTTTAGTGAGACCTGTGAAGAAACCATTGCAGTAGTCCAGTCTACTGAAGATAAAAGCATGGACAAGTTTTTCCAAATCCTGCTGTGACATTAGTCTTTTAATCCTAGATATATTCTTTAGGTGATAGTAGGCTGATTTAGTAACTGTTTTAATGTGACTGTTGAAACTCAGGTCAGAGTCCATGACTACACCTAGATTTCTGGCTTTATCTGTTGTTTTGAACATTGCAGACTGAAGCTCAGCGCTAACTTGTATACATTCTGACTTGGCTCCAAAAACCATTACCTCAGTTTTATCTTTGTTTAATTGGAGAAAGTTCTGACACATCCAGTCATTGATTTGTTCAATGCACTTACTCAGTGTTTGAATTGGAGCATAGTCTCCTGGTGAAATTGTTACGTACATTTGTGTGTCATCCGCATAGCTATGGTAACTTATGTTGTTGTTTTTCATTATCTGAGCCAGTGGTAGTGTATAAAACTCCCCCATTACTTGGACTATTCCTTGCACCCCCTAGCATAAGCCCAAATGGTTTCAACCACATTGCAGCACTAACGTGAACTTGTTGTCATAACGAGATCGCCAGGACGCGTCTATCGTTATTCCAACCCAGTTTAGATTTTGCTTCCGCATTACGCAAGAACGTAGCTCTACGCGATAGCGTCATAGCCTTCTTCTTCGGCTGTTATTCTTCGGCTGTTATAGCGGTCGCGGTAAAGCAGGATGACTAGTTGTTTTTTGTCTTTCCAAAGGATTTGTTGACTGAAAGTAAGATTCCTGAGATTGTATTACTGGTGTTTTATCATCTATAAATAGCCTGTGTGTATTCTCAAATGTCATCGAAGATTCCTGAGATTATATTACTGGTGTTTTATCATCTATAAATAGCCTGTGTGTATTCTCAAATGTCGTTTTCAGGACAAACAAAAGACGTTTTAAATATCTTATCTTATCAGCAGAATATTGAATATAACCTTGACTATTACTGTGAACTTCATTTATTTGACAGCATTATTTAATGATACTATTTTATATATATATATTTAATGATACTATTTTATATATACATTTATTCATATACACACACACTTATATGTACTCACCCATGTTTAAAAGGACGGTATTTCGCTTGTCAGATTCATATTTGCCGCCCATAGAGATGTAACGCCAGGTTGCTATAACAGCCGAAGAAGAAGGCTATGACGCTATCGCGTAGAGCTACGTTCTTGCGTAATGCGGAAGCAAAATCTAAACTGGGTTGGAATAACGATAGACGCCGGGCCTGCTATGATGCATGGGCCTGCTATGATTCCCAGCATAAACTCACTTCCTTTGGGGCAGCCTCCTGTTCTCCAATCACAGCATTCCACTCAGGCGGCTGGCCAACAGTATGCGTTTCCGCACTCAGCTCTCCATACGCATCTGCCCGACCCTACTAGCTATCCGAACTCTTTTCTCCAGCCAGTTCATAATAATGTGCCTATGCACGCTCAGTCCCAGCCAGCGGCACATATGCCAAACTTGATGGAGATGGCCATATCTTCCTCATATGGTATTCCGCGGTCCAAGCTAATCAGTTTCACGACTGGGAAAGAGAGTGATTTCCTGCTGCTGAAGAAAGGGCTAGATGGGGTATTAGGTCCACACTATCACCTGTCTGAAGACTATAAATTCCAAGTGCTGTTAGATCATCTCATATTCCCCAGCGCTTTCCAAATAGCCAAGAGGTATGTCCATGACCCCATGCCATACACCAAGGCCATGCAGGCGCTGCAGCAGCGCTATGGACAGCCCAGACAATTAGTGCAAGGTGAAATAAACACCATCCTTAATGCGCCTGCTGTGAAATATGGAGATGCAGGGAGCTTTGAGGACTTTGCTCTGTCAGTAAATAGCCTTGTTGGTCTGCTTAACAGCCTGGATGGAGCAGCTAAAAGTGAACTCTTGTGTGGCTCTCATGTGGATAGACTGCTTGCTAAACTCCCATCCTCATACAGGGACAGCTTTGCAGAGTATTGTTTAACAAAAGGCATTCTGCAGAGTGGCACTACTAACACCTACACACTCCCTGATCTTGCTGTGTGGTTAGAGAGGAAATCACAAGCAATCCAGATATCCAGGCGAGCCACCGAGAGCTACACTGCGGACAATTCACATTCAGAGCACAAGGAGCAGAAACCGTTCAAGCCCTCAAAACCTCAATCTTCAGTTTATTAAGGCACTGATCGAGTCCCAGATAAGCGCTTTACTGACTCTAACACATCTTCTTCTGGAAAGAAAGAGACAACTAAAGACAAGAAAAGGGAAAGTTTCAAGCCCTTTTGTCCCTTCTGCAGTAGTACAGATCATGAGCTCATGCCCAGACTTCAGCCAGCTGACAACCACACAAATAACAGCATGGATAAAAGACAATAAAAGATGCTGGAAGTGTGGCAGGGGGCATCAACCTGACAACTGCACTCTGAAGAAACCTTGTGCCACCTGTGGTGATCAGCATCTGCAGATTCTTCAAGAGTCTATCCATCCATCCATCCATCTTCTCCCGCTTATCCGTGGTCGGGTCGCGGGGGTAGCAGTTCCAGCAGAGAGCCCCAAACTTTCTTTTCCCTGGCGACTTCAACCAGCTCTGACTGGGGGATCCCAAGGCGCTCCCAGGCCAGCGAAGAGATATAATCCCTCCACCTGGTCCTAGGTCTACCCCTTGGTCTCTTCCCAGCTGGACGTGCCTGGAACACCTCCCTAGGGAGGCGCCCAGGTGGCATCCTAACTAGGTGCCCAAACCACCTCAACTGGCTCCTTTCGACGCGAAGGAGGAGCGGCTCAACTTCGAGTCCCTCCCTGATGACCGAACTTCTCACCTTATCCCTAAGGGAGACACCAGCCACCCTGCGGAGAAAACCCATCTCGGCCGCTTGTATCCGCGATCTCGTTCTTTCGGTCATGACCCATCCTTCATGACCATAGGTGAGGGTAGGAACGAAAATGGCCCGGTAGACAGAGAGCTTTGCCTTCTGGCTCAGCTCCCTTTTCGTCACAACGGTGCGGTAAAGCGACTGCAGTACCGCTCCCGCTGCTCCGATTCTCCGGCCCATCTCACGCTCCATTGTTCCCTCACTCGAGAACAAGACCCCGAGATACTTGAACTCCTTCACTTGGGGTAAGGACTCATTCCCTACTTGAAGTGGACAGTCCATCGGTTTCCTGCTGAGAACCATGGCCTCAGATTTGGAGGTGCTGATCCTCATCCCAGCCGCTTCACACTCGGTTGCGAACCGATCCAGTGAGTGCTGAAGGTCGCAGACCGATGAAGCCATTAGAACCACATCATCTGCAAAAAGCAGTGGTGCAATCCTTAGTCCACCGAACTGCAGACCCCCTCCCCCACGACTACGCCTCGAAATCCGATCCATGTATATTACAAACAGGATTGGTGACAAAGCGCAGCACAAATAAAAGTGTCCTTGCAGTGAGTACAGTATCCAGCGCCATCTACTTGGATCAAGTCACACACTCTGGCCGAGTGATGTTAAAGGTGGTGCCAGTGAAACTCCACAGTAAAGGCAAAACACTATCCACACATGCTATCTTGGATGATGGGTCCGAAAGAACCATCATTCTCCAATCTGCAGTGCACTACCTGCAATTGGACAGGGCAGAGGAGTCCCTCAAACTTCGCACTATCAGGCAGGAAGTGTCTGAGCTGCAGGGAGCCTCAGTGTCATTTGATGTGTCAGCACCAGGATGCCCTCAGGTGAGACATTACATCAGCCATGCCTTCACTGCTAAAGAGCTAGACCTTGGTAAGCAATCCTGCCCAATGGATATTCTACAGCGGAAGTATGCCCACCTTGGAAATATTCCAGTTAAAGCATTCAAAGGTGTACAACCTATGCTTCTGATAGGCAACCCACAGCTTATCACTCCAACATCGCCTATCAGGATGGGGCCCCTAGGCAGCCCTGTCGCTGTAAAAACAAAGCTTGGTTGGGCTGTACAGGGACCAGCTACTTTCCTCCATCAGCCCGCTGAAGCCACCTGTCTTCACACCTCATCATTCCCTCTTCCCTCTCAAGACCTGCGACACAGCGTTGAAAGACTATGGCAGCTAGATGTACTGCCATTTCGGCCTGAAAGAGAAGTCACTCGATCTAAGGAGCTGACAGAGGCAGAGAAATGGAGATATGTGCCCACAAAACACAATCCTGCAGATGATCTGACCCGGGGAAAGACACTCTAGATCTCTCTGCACCGAGTCAGTGGAACCAAGGCCCTGACTTCCTCAAACAGGCACCGGAATGTTGGCCTATTCAGCCTTCACAGAGAACAAGTGATGAAAGTGAGTTAAAGAAGTCTGCATTCTGCGCTCACGTTGCCATCAACATTTCCCCTCTGCCTATCACTGCACAACCCCAGACGTGGGCAGAATTGATGCAGACCACATACCAGTCTGAACACGGAGCCAATGGCCCATCCATGTCAGCCTCACAGCGCTTAGACACCGAAGTTCAACTCCTGAGACAAGCACAGCTTGACAGCTTTCCGGAAGAGGTAAATTATCTACAAACCGGGAAGGAAGTGAAGACAAGCAGCAAGCCGAGTAAACTGTCACCAGAATATGACGCCAGTCTGAGTCTCATCAGAGTAGGCAGACGTCTTCGCAGGGCAGAAAATCTAGCAGCTGACACTCTCCACCCCATCTTGCTGTCACCTGATCATCCTACCACCCAGCTCATCATAAAGGATTATGACCACCGCCTACTGCATCCGGGCCCAGAGCGCGTCTTTGCAGAGCTGCGACGGATGTACTGGATACTGAAAGGCAGACAGGCTGTTCGTAAACATCAACATCAGTGCCTGGAATGCAGAAAATGGCGTGGAAACCCTGTCGTCCCTAAAATGGCTGACCTTCCAGCCGCCAGGCTGCATCTGCACCAGCCGCCATTCTGGCCTACGGGTGTCGACTGTTTCGGGCCTTTTAGCATCAAAATAGACAGACGACAGGAAAAACGCTGGGGCATTATCTTCAAATGCCTCACTACCAGATGTGTTCACCTGGACCTGCTGGCTAGCATGGACACAGACTCTTTCCTTATGGCCCTGCGTCGCTTCATTTCATGACGAGGAAAGTCCTTTGAAATAATAAGTGACCAAGGTACAAAATTTAGAGGTGGAAACCGGGAGCTGCAAGAGGCTTTTGCTGCTCTGGAACCGTCTCTGCAAGAACAACTGAGTGAACAAAGTATCACTTTCCGCTTCAATCCCCCTCTATCTCCACACTTCGGTGGCACCTGGGAGCGTGAGATTCGATCCGTCAAAGCTGCACTCCAGGTGATCCTAAAGGGTCAGATCGTGTCAGAGGAAGTGCTCCTCACCGTCCTCATCAAGGTGGAGGGAATCCTTAATTCAAAGCCACTCGGCTACGTATCATCTGACATCGTAGACGAGGATCCCATTACCCCAAATCTGCTGCTCATGGGGCGGCGAGATGCCTCTCTCCCTCAGGCAACATATGGCCCAGGAGAGCTCCTCAGCCGACGTAAATGGAGACACAGCAAAGTCATCGCAGACCAGTTTTGGACTCAGTTCACACAGCGTTACCTCCCAAGCCTGCAGCAGCGTCAGAAATGGCAGCAGTCCACTCCGGATTTAACTGTGGGACAAGTGGTAATGGTTGTAGACGCACAACTTCCACATGCTCTTTGGCCTGTAGGCAGGGTTAAACAGGTGATGCCGAGCCCTGATGGAAGGATCAGGGTGGCAGACGTGTCTATAGGAAAGCACACCTATCGTCGTTCGGTCGCTAAGCTCAACATACTGCCGGAGATGCCTGCTGAGGATAATACATCATAGTCACAGGGATTTTTACTGGATCCTAATGTGCTGCACACATTAGGGGGCGGTTGTATAAAACTCCCCCATTACTTGGACTATTCCTTGCACCCCCTAGCATAAGCCTGAATGGTTTCAACCACATTGCAGCACTAACGTGAACTTGTTGTCATAACGAGATCGCCAGGACAGTAGCGATCGGACAATCGGGAGTGTTGTTCAATTTGTGTGTTGTGGACATGTGTGCGTGCATGAAAATGTAAGTGCATATATTCTTGCCTAGTTTGTTATTGGTGGTTTAATGTTCATAATACAGAGCTTACTCTGCAATAGACGGCAGTTAGCAATAGCCGCTAACTTTGCCATGCTGACTATGGGACAGCACTAGGTGCGGCCGCACCAGGCACGCTCCCTCACATTGCATAATGAACAATGTAACGCCAAGTTGATGCAGGGGCCAAATGTATGCAGTGTTCTTTATATTGTAGCCATTATAGAGACTTCATTGTGTGCATCCCTGTATGTTGTTCATGTGTGATTGTTTGTAATAGTTAATTACTTTATGTAATAACGTGTCACTTCAATCGCCATTCTGTTGCGGCCTTTGGCCAATAGAGGGCAGCATAGGCCCGCTAATTGTGCCATTTCTTTGTCTGCCTGGTTTGCTGTGTAACGGTGTCACAAGTCATTGTCCCTCTGTAGTACATGTCTGTTCATACCTGTTTATCTTTATGTTACAGATACCACACCCATTCACACACCCATCCAACTACCATTGCATGTAAAATGTACTACCCTGGAAATCAATAAAGTAGTTAAACTGGAACAGCCTGTGGAAACTCATTCTTCCTTGCACGTCCGTCGCCAACACCTTCTGACAGAGGACATGAAAATCTAGCTGCAGCACGACCTGTATACTTTTGCACGCCGTGTTCCCAACAGGTAGCATGTAGATGTTAAAAAGAAGAGGCCCCAAGATGGAGCCTTGAGGAACCCCACATGTCATATTTGTCAACTCAGATGTGTATTTACCTATAGAAACAAAGTTGTTTCTGTCCTTTAAATAGGATTCAAACCAATTTAGAACTGTTTCCGAAAGTCCCACCCAGTTTTCCAGTCGGTCTAGTAATATGCTGTGGTCAACAGTGTCAAACGCAGCACTGAGATCTAATAATACTAACACTGAAGTTCTGCCACTGTCTGTGTTTAAGTGGATGTCATTAAAGACCTTTACAAGAGCAGTCTCAGTGCTGTGGTTTGGACGAAAGCCTGACTGGAATACATCGAAACAGTTATTTAAATGCAAGAAATTACTCAACTGTTGAAAAACAACTTTTTCAATGATTTTACCTAGAAATGGGAGGTTTGATATGGGCCTGTAATTGTTCATTACTGTAGCATCTAGATTATTCTTTTTTAAGAGCGGTTTAATGACTGCAGTTTTCAGGGCCTGTGGAAAAATACCTGAGTGAAGAGATTTGTTTAATATATGAAGTAGATCTGAGGCCATGCAAGGCAAAACATCTTTGAAAAATCCTGTTGGAATAATATCAAGGCAGCAGGAGGAGGATTTCAGAAGTTGTATAATGTCCTCTAGGTTTTTATCATTAATCTGATGGAATTGTGTCATGGTGTTTGAATTGATGTTAAGTGGACACAGAGACAACACATTTGCTGTACCTGATGCAGAGGCACTGACTGATTTTCTGAATTTTGTCAGTGAAAAAGGAGGCAAAATCATTGCACGCCCTGGTGGATAGAAATTCAGAGGCTACTGACACTGGGGGGTTAGTCAGTCTGTCGACGGTAGCAAACAAGGCACGTGCGTTGTTTTAGTTTTTGGTAATGATGTCATAGAAGAACGATTGTCGTGCGTTTTTCAATTCCAAATTATAAAGGCCAAGTCTCTCTTTATAGATTTCAAAGTGAACCTGGAGATTTGTTTTTCGCCACCTACGTTCAGCTTTTCGACACTGTCTTTTTTCTGCTCTCACGGTCATGGCCTTTCTCCATGGAGATATTTTCTTCCCAGTCACTTCCTTTACCTTAGTTGGAGCAATGACATCTATAACATTTTTAATTTTTGAATTAAAATGATCTACTAGCTCATTTACTGAGATGTTAGCAGGGGCAAGTGTGGAAGAAAAATTCTGAGTAAACATTTCCCTAGTATTTTTAGTTAAATATCGCTTTGTGGTTACCTCTTTTTGAACATTTTTGTGAACAGAAATAGAGCTCTCAAAGAAAACACAGGAATGATCAGAGAGTGCAACATCAGTCACCACAACCTTAGAGATATTCAGACCCTTTGAGATAATTAAGTCCAGAGTGTGCCCCTTATTGTGCGTGGGCTCCGTCACATGCTGAGTCAGTCCATAGTTATCAAGAACACAAAACAGTTCTTTAGCCCCTCTGTCCTGGGGGTTGTCAACATGGATGTTAAAATCACCAACAATGACAAGACGGTCAAAGTAAATACACACTATAGACAGCAGTTCAGTAAAGTCATCAAAAAAGCTTGCACAGTATTTGGGTGGTCTATAGATATTTAGGAACAGAGCTCGAGAGGAGCATTTCAGCTGAAGGGCCACATATTCAAAAGAAGCAAAGTTCCCATAAGATGTCTTCCTGCATTGAAGGGAATCATTGAACAGAATAGCAACTCCACCCCCTTTCTTATGCATTCTTTCCTGACTCATAAAACTAAAGTTGGGAGGGGTTGATTCGATAAGAACAGCTGCACTGTTATTTTGTTCAATCCAAGTTTCTGTTAAAAACATAAAATCGAGATTGTGCTCAGTGATAAAATCATTGATTAAAAATGTTTTTCCTGCCAAAAACCTGACATTTAATAAAGCTAGTTTAAGTTTGTTAAACACACTATCGGTCATGTTTTTTGTAACAAGCTGTGGCTGACATGGAATCACTGCTAAATTAGATAAACTCACACAAACGTTTGAGCGCTTCCTGTATCTAAGATGATTCATCGCTCTTAATCTATTACCTATCAACACAGATATCGGCAAAGCTATAGGCAGGCAGGGCCCCGGCATGTCCTGGAAAGAGTTGAGAGTGCCATACGCCCTTGAGCCTGGACCCAGCACATATCAGTAAGAGTTTGTTGCATTTTGTACACACACATCCTTATCAGGCTTTGGAGACTGCAGATGCTTTCTTGATGAAGACGGGGGAGATGGTGCTTCAGTGATTTTGGTGGGCGTCGTTGAGGAGCGGGGGTAAAGGACATACTACCAACCTTAAAGGTCACCTGTCATGCAAAATGCACTTTTTTATATCATTTATACATCAATGTGTCCCCGGTGTGAAAGGAGACTCACAAAGTGTCAGAAAATAAAACCCTCTCTTTTCCTACTTACCCAACAGGTTTTCCGCTAGGACTTTTTTCTTTCATTTCAAACCTTTATTTAACCAGGTAGGTCCCATTGAGATCATTGATCTCTTTTTCAAGGGAGACCTGCAGCAAGTAGGTTACACATGAAACATAAAACAACATAAAACAATAGAGGACATCATACATCATATTTACAGGGCTACATTTACATACCTATCAACATTTACAAGTACCAACAGTATCAAAGAGCATTTCACCTATCCAAGCTTTAAAAACATGCAGTGGAACCAAATTGCTCAGTTTCAATCATTTTTGAAGACTGTTCCAAGAAGTGGAGCTGCGCACATAAAAGCTTTCGTACCTAAGTCAGTCCATGCACTTGGCACATGTAACAAGACCACATCATGTGATCTCAGGCAATAGCTACCTGCAACTATGTGTGGTCAGAGAGCAGATATAATATGGGAGTTTACCATAGACTGTATATATAAATGGACGTAGTGTCCGTGACGTCACCCATAGGATTCTGCAGAGTTGCCGTGAAGCCCTTAGTAGGCGGAGTCGGCCACTAACGGCTCGACTGTGACGTCAGAGTCTAATCCCGCCTCCTCCAAATAAGGGCAAAGAGGCGGAGCCGAAGCGGGACCTGCTGCCTCCGAACTGGAAGTAAACAGAGCTAGCTCAGGCTAAGAAGCTAAGCTTACATGAAATACATGCATACCAAGTTACTGCTAACAGTGTAGTTCCCCTATATAAACGTTACATTCATAATCAAATGAGACAATCTGCAAGAGAATTAGCTATATTTTGTTATTCTTAATGCTTGTCATTCACACGTTGAGAAAAGACGGACTCCACCGCCCGGATCTAACGGAGCCGCAGTGGGCTAGCTCCGGGACGCCGGCTGGAGCTAGCCCCCTGCGGCTCCGTTAGCTCTGGAGGCCACCACTGGGAGAATTGGGTCCCCTATTAACATTTGGCATTATGGGCGTCATAGCCATAGACTATAAAAGTCTTACCCAAGGCTGAATCATAAACTAAAATGTATATGTACCTATGCATAAAGGGTTACGTCCATGGGCGTCGCCTGGGGTAGGCATCCGGGGCTTTAGCCCCGGATGTTTTTTCTTTAGCCCCGGACAAATTCTCCCTCAATAATATAATACATTAACCGTACTTTACCTCGAGGACGGCAGGTTTGTAATTTCCCGTGTTCAGTGAATGCAACAGAGGCAAGACACCACCAGACCAGAGAGTTGCATGGAAATAAACGTGTTTTATTGGCTGACAGGTCTGTGACAGTGTTTAAACTTTAAACTGTCGGCCGCGGACGCGGAGTTTCTGAAGATGGACATTTTTTTTTAATAAAAAAGACGACAATTCTCAAGTGGTGGCTCACACAACAACCCCAGAGCCACCACCTGAGCCAGGTGAACAAGGTATGTAAATGTCAGTAAACTTACAAGTTATGCGAACATGTAAGCAAAGCATACATTATAGCTACGTTGACGTTACTTTGAATCGTGCGGGTAAGCTAAACCGTTAGCAAGTAGCTATAGCTAGCCAGATATATTAAATAAACACTTTGTCATACAATCTAAATGTTGTGTTTTTTAGCGTTACCTGGTGATTTCAAAGAAAGCTCTCTGGGAAATGTTGACTTACTGTCAGTGTTCGACATGAAGCTAGAAGCTACCTTACAGTACACAGTTGATCCTGAGTCCTGTCAGTGTTTCATAGTTAGCTTAGCTAAGCATCAACCTAGCACTGAAATATCTGGATGTTATGTGACAGTATTTCTGAGAAAAAGTCAGCTGAAATGGTGGCATAGTTGCCACTGCTTTATGTGTCGACAGCATGTTTGAACGTATTTGCAGCAGTACATGTGGCTGTGTGGCCACTGACGTTGCCATAACCATCCATCCATCCATCCATCTTCTCCCGCTTATCCGTGGTCGGGTCGCGGGGGTAGCAGTTCCAGCAGAGAGCCCCAAACTTTCTTTTCCCTGGCGACATCAACCAGCTCTGACTGGGGGATCCCAAGGCGCTCCCAGGCCAGCGAAGAGATATAATCCCTCCACCTGGTCCTAGGTCTACCCCTTGGTCTCTTCCCAGCTGGACGTGCCTGGAACACCTCCCTAGGGAGGCGCCCAGGTGGCATCCTAACTAGGTGCCCGAACCACCTCAACTGGCTCCTTTCGACGCGAAGGAGGAGCGGCTCAACTCCGAGTCCCTCCCTGATGATCGAACTTCTCACCTTATCCCTAAGGGGACACACTGGCTCAGCTCCCTTTTCGTCACAACGGTGCGGTAAAGCGACTGCAGTACCGCTCCCGCTGCTCCGATTCTCCGGCCCATCTCACGCTCCATTGTTCCCTCACTCGAGAACAAGACCCCGAGATACTTGAACTCCTTCACTTGGGGTAAGGACTCATTCCCTACCTGAATTTAAATGTGCAACCTCTTTTTGTGACAGATTTTTGCATGAAATTATAATTCTTCTGATTGATATTTCCTATTGACAGCTAGTTTCTATGTGAACATTATGAGATGGACAGTCAGCTAACAAGCTTTTTATACAAATACTTCAGATCAAAGCTAATCCAGTGGGGCTCCTGAAAGGGGGAAGGGACACTATGCTCCCAAATATTAGGCCTTGACCCCCATCTTAAAATTGATATGATAAAAAAATGATCTGCATTGTCGGAGGCCTTTTTTCCTCCTTATCATGTCAAATTGTACAGGTTTCCTTAGTTTTGAATGCAGAAAGATGACTATATTAGAGTATTAATTGAAAATGACTATATTAAAGTGTTACGTGAATATATTAAGTGAATTACTCAAACTGCATTTGTATAGGAATGATTCTGTCCTATTGGCAGATAACTACTCTTAACAGTGATATCTACAAGAGGTTTCCAATGTAAATGTAACTATTTTCAATTGGTTAGTATTACATTTTGTGATAGTGTGGTGACACTCATTTTAATGAAGACAAATGTGTGTATCTTGAAATTCATTTATTTGACAGAGCTGGAAACTGATTGACTTACATACTTGTTTGTGTTTACCCACAGTCATCACAGATGAGCCAAACAGAGTAGAGGATGAAGAAAGGAGAACAGGAGAAAGGGACACACAAGAAGGAGAAACAACAGACAAGAACGACAATGGAGACAACAATGAACAGGAACACCAGAACAGACAAGAGTCAATGGGTAACATGACTGATTTAGGGACTGCAGATACAGGGCCAAGGCAAGTGAGACATCACTGCTTTCCATCCAGCATGTTTGGCCAGCAAAATAGATCATTTAAACCTCAAACAGCAAGTGATGAGGGAAGCAGCAAGTGATGAGGGAAACCGCAAGAGATGAGGGATTATTATTTCCTACTTCCATCCCTTTTTTCTGTTTAATCTGACTAACAACTTCTAATAATTTGACATAGTTTATGATTTAATTGGAAAATGAAGTGTTTTTAAATAATAAACCCGTTTCTGATTCTGAGATTTTTTTTTACATCTGGGTGTTGAGAGATGTATCCATATCTCTTAATGTTGCTCTCAAAGTGCACAAGATTGATGCTTTTAACTTCAATATTTAAAAAAAAATCTTCCTGGGGGACCCCAGAGGAGGTGAGTTCCCCCCAAAATAGCACTATCTCTGCTTATGTAACTCCGGTGTAGTGTCCCCTCGGCAACAGATCACTCAGAGCTGATTACTTTCCTGCATTTCAATGGACAGCATATAAAAAGGACACGTGAGCTGCATTGCTTAAGAGATCCTCTCATGCTATCTCTTTTACAAAATAAGTGTCCAGTCAACAACAAAACATCAGTGATCGTACAGTAATAGTGGTAGTATATTTCTCACAAGCAATGTGAAACATTAAACTTATACAAACTGGTGTACAAAACTCACATACCTGCATTGATTTCCTGGAGTGTCTCTACTCTTTCTTCTCCACATCTCTTGTCCACCATCAGAGATTGCAAACATTTCAGAAACAGCTAGAGGTAGGGGACAAACAACTTGTTCGCTGGGCATGTCAAAAACCTCCATGCTTTGATCAAGACTTTAGGGAGCCTTTCAGCCCCTCTAGCAAAGGGACTGGAAAGCAAGCTTTGAAAATTCAGTACCATCTACATGCTGTCATGTTCCAGACACTGCTCTCAACCACTCAGGGCCTGCACACATACCTAAAGAAAGAAATAATTGACTTGGTGCAGGCAGTAGATTACAAAACAGCAGTTGAGAACACACTGAAAAGTTACCGAAGTAACGAGAAAGCACATGAGGTCTATGACAAGACCAAGGCCCTGTGCAATGATCTTGATATTCCCGAAACTGTGACACAGAGGAAGAAGCGTAGAAACATGGAAGACTTTGTAGTCAAGGCATCATGTGGAGCAATGTGAAACATTAAACATAAATAAACTGGTGTACAAAACTCACATACCTGCATTTCAATGGACAGCATAAAAGGACACGTGACCTGGGTTCTGTTGCTCAGATTAGCTATTGATGATCACGTTGATAAATCATATAAAACAAATAGCCAATCACACAAAAAACATGTTGCTGTGACTGTGAGCATTAAACAATTAACATTAAACTAAACAAACACAACAGTACGTTATTGTCCTTATAACATTTTGTCCCCCGAGATAATACAGGCACCTTACCCTCAAGAGATCCTCACGTGCTATGAGAATCTCCCACAATCCTTTGCCGTAACAAAGCTAATGCAGGCACACGTTTGTGACACCAGATGGCGCAATTGTGTATGTGCGTGTGGGGAGTCTTGTAGTAGAAAATTCGACTGTAGCGCCGCCACTGTGGGCTAAGCCCCGAATGTTTCCAGGTCCAGGCAACGCCCCTGGTTACGTCCTTAGCTGGCTAATAAGTAACAAGCTAAGCTACCAAGCACACAAACACCTGCGAACGGGGTTAACATGTATAATATTATCATTTTAGACTTCTTGGAAGTTCTGTTAGTACATTCAAGCGCACAGCACGACATTTTAATTGTCTGGTATTTGTAACAATATTCCCTAAAAGGCACAATCACCACGAACACGGCTAAAGCTAAAGGGTCAAGTACAGTACTATGACTAACTAACGTTGTAGCCTCTATGGTTGTAGCCTAGCAGAGTGGACAAGTTGCTGTTAGCTGACAGTGAGGCATGTACGTGTCCATCAACGTGACCACGCCCTAATTTATGCAAAAACTTTAAGACCTAATATAAATAAAAGGGTCGTGTTAGAAAACAATTCACTCACAGATTCATAATCATGAAGGTGGAATCTAACTATATCGATAATAATATTTATTGCATCCATGGGTAGAAACATGTTTTTTTCTGCTGTAAAGTTGGGCATTTTAACATGGGGGTCTATGGAAATTGCTCCTTTCTGCAGCCGGCCCATGTATGAACTGCAGTGTGTGGCACTTCCGCAGAGATGTTCACAAGTCTTTTTTTGCAAGTCCAAGTCAAGTCTCAAGTCTTTGGTCACGAGTCCAAGTCAAGTCTCAAGTCTTTGTGGGGTGAGACTTGATCAAGTCTCAAGTCTTTGGTCACGAGTCCAAGTCAAGTCTCAAGTCTCTAAAAAATAAAAGTCTCATGTCTCTTCTGGTTGTAATAAGCCTTCTATTGTCTGTTGCTATCCAGTCTGTTAAGAATACTGCACAGCTATATCTAAGACATTCAAAGCATTTACTGTATTATTATCACTCCTATATCTATTAGCATACAGTATCAGTACTGATTAGTTGTTTGTTATATGATCACTTTAAACAGGCTATTGCAATGCAATATGAGGAAAAACATCACACTTTAGCTAAATGCAAACAACTTATAAGCAAAACACTTCAGAATCAGAAATCAGTATCACAAATACTTTATTAATCCCCCGCAGGGAAACTGTGTTAAAAGTACTTAAAAGTAAACATTTGTTCTGTGCCATTTCCAACTAAAAAACTATTGCTGCAATATTATCTGAAATATACTGAACTGGTGATATTAAAACATGACGATTAAAAGCGACTCAGGTTCTGGTCCAGGCTCTCGTCATCTCACGCCTAGACTACTGCAACTCCCTCCTGGCTGGTCTACCTGCATGTGCCATCCGACCTCTGCAGCTCATCCAGAATGCAGCGGCTCGTCTGGTTTTCAACCTTCCTAAATTCTCCCACACCACTCCGCTCCTCCGCTCCCTTCACTGGCTTCCGGTAACTGCTAGAATCCACTTCAAGACACTGGTACTTGCTTACCGTGCTGCGAATGGATCTGGCCCTTCCTACATCCAGGACATGGTTAAACCGTACACCCCAGCGCGTGCACTACGCTCTGCATCAGCCAAACGACTCGTTGCGCCCTCGCTGCGAGGGGGACCCAAGTTCCCATCGGCGAAAACACGTGGGTTTGCTATCCTGGCTCCAAGATGGTGGAATGAGCTCCCCATTGACATCAGGACGGCAGATAGCTTGCACATCTTCCGGCGCAAACTGAAAACTCATCTCTTTCGACTCCACTTCGAGCGTTAGAACGATTAACGAAGCACTTTTATACCAATAAAGGACTGGATTACCTAAAGCCAGTTGAGTAGCACTTGAAATGTTTGGCTCTATGAAACCTGATATACTTATATGATTCTGTTTTCTTCAAGGTTGTGTCTTCCTGGTCGAATGTACTTATTGTAAGTCGCTTTGGACAAAAGCGTCAGCTAAATGCAATGTAATGTAATGTAATGTAATGACCTGTTCCAAAAGAGATATCTACCATTAACACCATTTACCAGCCAAATGCTGGTAAATCATGCAAGTGGCTGGTACTGTATGTTGCACGCACCAGCCACAAATAACAATGGCAATCTATTGAGTGGCTGGTAACATTTCAACATTCACTAGGCTAGCCATTTGGCCAGTGGACAAAAATGTTAAAATGTGACCTCTGCAACTGTATTGTTTAATTACACTGGGTCTCTAATGACATCTTTTAAGTCTACTATAAATAAACATATTCCTCTATCCTCTCACTCAAACCCAGTGTAATGGTAACCTGATAAACCTGTAACATTAACGTTACGTGGTCAACAATAAACCTGTAACCTGCCTATAAACCGACAGATGTATTTATGTATGTAACTATGTATTTTTCTACGTTTAACGTTAGCCAGTAGATGGTGGCAGCGGAACGTAATGATTAACGTTACCGACCTTTTTTATGTCATGTCAAGAGTTAATGTCAATGCCACTCAACGCAAACAAGTGTGACAAGCAAACATTCACTCATCTTTTCAAATATTCAGTTACAAAGCTAGTAGCAAGCTAAGTTAACATTACATAGCTGATGCTGAGCTAAACATGTTTGCTAACCGTCCATATGCGTTAATGTGACTGACCTCTCCAGGTGAGTTTTCAAGTGCCTGATGAAATTTGACGTTGTTGCACCAGCATCCTTGATTTTAATATTGCAGACTTTGCAGTGTACGCTCCTTTTGTTGGTGCCGCCGGCGTTTTGTTCGAAGTTTTTATAGTTGAACCTAATTACAAGCGGTACAGCTGCAGGTGTGCCGCCGGTCGCCATGGTATTACCATGATGTTAATGTTAAAGGTGGGGTAGGTAAGTTTGAGAAACCGGCTCGAGATACACTTTTTGTTATATTCCATGGAATGCTCTTAACATCCCGATAGCCGGCCCGGCTAAAGTAACTGGATGGCCTACCTGCCTGTCAGCCTTCCATCGGGGCACAAACTTATCTCGTGCCCTCATTGGTCATGTGCGCGTTCGTGTGTGTTGGAGGAGGGGCTCTGTGAGGAAGTGGCAGATTTTCTCCGGTTGTGTATTTTCAAATTCTAGCGATCTCGAGCCGGTTTCTCAAACGTACCTACCCCACCTTTAATACGCCAAAAATAGAAAACACAATGATTGTTCACGAGTCCCAAAACACGAGTCCAAGTCGAGTCCGAAGTCTTTTGAGCAGGAGTCCAAGTCAAGTCTGAAGCAGTGCTGGAATTGGGCCGGTACTCACCGGTACGCAGTACCGGCACTTCTGGTTCTGACCCATGGAGTACCGGCACTTCTTGCTCAGTACCGGCATGCTGGCGGTACACCGGTACTCATGCACCGTGCCAGTACTCAACACTCTCCCGCCGTTCTTATTATACATCCATATATATACAGCCGCCCGGTACTCAGTAGATGCGTCATGAGGTGCCGAACGGACATTCTCATCCCTCTAACCGCTGGAGTTTCCCAGCGGCTGTCAGCTGTTTACTCCTGTCATTCAAACAGAACGTGCTGGAGAGGGGGCGGGGCTTATCTTCTCCATGTAAATACTGTGGTGGAAACGACTATGTCAAAATTAACCTATTTGACCGTGATTTAATAGTGATACACGTTTCAAAATAATAATAATAATAATGCCGAAGTAACAACATACAGAAAATTGTTAGTAAAACCATGTTTTAATGCTTTACAATTTACATACCTAGATGCACGTGTGTTGTGTTTATGCAGTGCAACTCCCACCCAGTGGGTGGCTATGTAGAGTGATAGAACAGAGCAGGCACGCCCCCGAGAGAAGGAAAGCAAGTCACGTCACAAATTAGCATTTCTAAAATGTTAGCTTGGATTAATAAAAGTGCAAAAAGACAGCGGTTGACGCCGGAAGAAACTTCAAATACAGAGAATGCTGTGCCTGTGTTGGAAATTGTGTCTGATGGGGAGCTTTCTTTGATTGATCCTCCTGCTCCAAGTTCTAGTGCATTAGCATTAGCACTAGCTCCGCCGCCTCCTCCAGAGCCTCTAACGTTAGCTGCTGCTGGCGCAACTGCCACCACCAACACCGGGCAAAGCGATGCACCTGACTGCTGGACAACGGACCAGGTGCAATATTTTTGCAAGACCAATGCATGGCTCCTTCTTAAAGATAAGAAGCTAGGATGTCGGATATGCAGAGATGTCAAATCTTTGGGAATACACACTGGACAAGGACTGAAACTGTCAACTGAATGGGGTGAGTGTGCAGTGTCTCATTTCGGTGTTGACAAGGGCAAACAACAAGCTAGCCTGAGAAAAAAAATCAAAGAACATAAAGAATCACAAGCCCATGTAAAAGCTGCTGACATCCTTACATCTGCTTCACGTGAAACTATTCAACATCAAGTGCAGTCTATGCATAAATCTGAATTAGACACCACTATCAGAGTTTTTCGAACGGCATATACAATTGGCAAACATAGCCGGCCATTCACAGACATGCCAATTGATTTGAATGTACAGAAACTGAATGGGCTGAACGTGGGCAGAGTTTTGCACTCCAATAAAACCTGTGGCGAAATCATCGACCACATAGCTCATGAGCTGAAGAAAAAAATGGCAAAAGACATTACAGAAAAGCAAAGAAAACTCTGTGTTTTGGTCGATGAATCTACCACTATTAGTGGTAAAACGGTGCTTGTTGTGTGTCTACGCTCAGCATTAGCTGATGCTGAGCCCGAAACGTTTTTTGGGAGCTGATCGAGTTGGATGGAACAACGGCTGATGACATCACAAAGGCGTTAATGGAGTGTCTTGGAAGAGATTTTAACGAGGACTTTTTAGGTCAGTGTTTCGTTTCTTTTGCATGTGATGGGGCTTCAGTCATGCTAGGGAAGAGAACAGGCGTTGCTACCCAGTTGTGTAGTAAATTCCCAAGCCTGTTTGTGTGGCACTGCTCCAATCATCGTCTAGAGCTGGCAGTTGGGGATGTGGTCAAGGAGGTCTCAGGGCTCAATCATTTCCAGATCTTTTTTGACAAACTCTATTCCTTGTTCCATGCCTCCCCCAAAAATCAGAGGCAGTTAGCGCAGTGTGCGCAAGCAGTCGGACAGCGTCTCCTGGTGATAGGGCGTGTTTTGTCCATCCGCTGGGTGGCTTCAAGTGAAAGGAGCGTCAGAGCAGTCTGGGAAAACTACCGAGGGCTTCATGATCACTTCACAAATGCTGCAAACGACACGAGCAGGGATTCCAGAGACAGAGCAAAGTACAAGGGCCTGGATGATGTGCTCACATCTGCAACGTTTGTCAGCAATCTGGGACTGATGTACGATGCGCTCACAGAGCTCAGCGACCTCTCTCGGCAACTCCAAAAAAGAGAGATGACACTGCCTACAGCAGATAGGCTCTTAACTCGAGAAATACGAGTTTTTGAATCCATGGTCACCATGCCTGGCCCACACATGACTACAGTTCATACAGCTCTAGCTGAGAAGTCCTTCAAGGGTGTTGCCCTGCGTGAGAATGGCAGGCTTGTACAGATTCATGCAGGTCAGTTTTTCCGCAGTATGGTAGAGAATCTGAGACACAGAATGACTTCCACAACCTCCTCTCGTGTCAGCACAAGAGAAATCCCATTACATGGCCGGGAGGCCCGGGACAATCAGCTAATCCAGGACATGAAAGTTATCCATCCTGGAAGTTGGCCTGAAGAGGAGTTAGACATACAGTATGGGGACGTAGAGGTGCTACGTTTGTGCGAAGTGCTGAAAGTGGACAGAAGAGAGACTGTTCAGGGCTTTCGCGAATACAAGGAAACCAGGGCATCCCGTACACCTGCTGCCATGGAGCCTCTACTGAAAGCAGTCCGAACCATCGCTGTCTCCACTAGTGAGTGTGAGCGGGCATTCAGCTGCATGAACGATATCCTTACTGCAAAAAGGAATGCTCTCTCTGTCAGCCGACTGTCCAGCCTGGTTTTCATTAAATGTAATGGACCATCACTAGGACAGTTCAATCCGGAACAGTATGTGAGGTCCTGGCTGGCAAAGGGAAGGAGAAGTGCTGATGAAAGAGCCTGTCCAGCTCCAGCCCCTGATACTGATGTCTCCAAGGCCTTCTGGAGCCTTTTCTAACAATGTGAAGTATATTGCAAAGCAGCTCACCCAGTGAGAAGACTTTTGGCATAATGTGCCGATTTGTACAGATCCTGGAGATAGAAGGACTTCAGACCAACCAGGGAGTTATCTGATCAGCTTGGTGTTCAATGTAACTCTTTACCATGGCTCAGACTTTGTTACTTGCAGTTACAGTTTCTCATTTTAGATTGTGCAAATTTTGCATTTGTTTTTACATGTTCTTTGTTCATGCTCTTTATCATTTTTCTGAGTTGGAAAGTTAGATTGCATCATAGTTTACTTTATACATATTTGTATTATTCAGTGGTGAAGTATATTGCAAAGCAGCTCAGCCATGTGAGAAGACTTTTGGCACTTTTTCGTTTTCTGAGTTGGAAAGTTAGATTGCATTCAAAATGTACAGAAATACTTAATTTTGTTAAAGCTTTTTATAAAAAATGCTTCTGACCAGAGCTTTGTTTCCTTGTCATTAATGTTGAACACCACCAGAGGGGCTCTCACCTGAAAGGTCTCTGCTTCATGTGTCTTCAGCAGAAGATCTAGACTTTGATTGCTATATTTCAGTTAATATTGACCTTACTGAGCTTTAGCCATATCCGCTGCCTATCATAAAAAATGTTAAGTACAGTGAACCTTTCTAAAATATACAGTAGTAAAGAGACAAACCCACCAGCATTATAGTAGCCAAATTCTTGTTTGTGGGCTGTATATATAAAATTGACTTGAAAAAGTTGCTGATTTTAGAGTACTGGCACCTTTTTCATTCCAATTCAAGCACTGGTCTGAAGTCTCTGTGTGTGCGACTTAAGTGCGACTCGAGTCCGAGTCACAAACTCGAGTCCCCATCTCTGCACTTCCGTATTGGCTTCCCGGCTGTTCCCCAGAGTTTGCCGCTTGGAGTTACCCAACTTGGCTTTATAGATAAACATGTACCAATGACTGAGCCTCCGTACAGTGAGTGAAGGCAGACCTGCCCTGGCATACAGGGTACAGTGATGTGTAAGTGCTTTACGATTAGTAACAAATCTCAGAGCACTGTGATAGGCGGAATCTAACTTGTTCAGGTAATGGGCAGGTGCATTCATATAGACCAGATCACCATAGTCCAGCACAGGTAAAAAGGTCACAGTGACTAGCCTTTTCCTGGCTTCAAAAGAGAAACAGGACTTGTTTCTGAAAAAGAAACCTAGTCTAACCCTCAGCTTTTTAAGCAGATTAATGACCTGAAGTTTAAAAGTGAGACAATCATCAAGCCAGATAGCTAGGTATTTATAACAGGCAACCACTTCAAGTATTTTTCCTTGCGTAGTAACAATATCCAAAGTGGTCTTTTTGGCTTTTGAAAATAGCATTCATTACCTTAGTTTTCTCAACATTTAAAATAAGCTTAAGCTCAGAGAGCTGAGCCCGAATACTGAATAATGTTAAAAACAGCCTGTAATTTAACACCAGCCTCCTTAATGGAGGGACCTACACAATACATCATGGTATGGTCCGCATAAAAATGTAAAGTTGCTTCATCCACATTTTCACCTAAGCTGTTGATATAGATGGAGAATAATAGTGGACCTAAAACAGAACCTTGGGAACACCATTTGTAATGTTTAACCACTCAGCCCATCAAAGTGAACACATTGGGACCTTTCAGAGAGGTAGTTCACAAACCACCCCACTGGATATGCCAATACTGACTAGCCTCTGCTTCAGGATATGATGATCGACGGTATCAAACGCTTTGGAAAGGTCAATAAATAGAGCTGCACAACTCTGCTTATTATCTAAAATATTCGTTATATCATTCACCACTTTCATTGTCACAGTGATGGTGCTATGTTTCTTTCTGAAGCCTGACTGATGTTTAGACAGGATGTCATTTGTACATAAAAACTCCTTTACCTGTTCACTCACTAGGCGTTCAAGAACCTTCGCCAGAACTGACAATTTAGAGATGGGTCTATAATTATTTAATAAAGTATTTTAGTAAAGGCAGGACATAAGCTGACTTCCATACTTTTGGAATTGCATTTGTGCTGAGGGAGAGGTTAAAAAGAGAAGTAAGAGGTGGTGCAATAAAATCTGCAGCTATCTTTAAAAAGAAAGGTTCTACGTTGTCCGGGCCAGCCGGTTTCTTAGGATCTAGCTTAGATAAGGCTTCATGAACAACATTGACAGTAAAAGGAGTAAAACTGAAAGGGTTTTCCAGACCACATTGTTCAGAGTCACGGATTGGGCTGTTCACAGAAGCAGAGTTAGAAACAGAATCAAACAGCGAGCCACAGGACACAAAATGCTCATTAAAACAATTTAACAATTTCTAACCTGTGTATCCTTGTGACTATTATTATTTTGTTGTTTTGTTTCCCATTGTAAAGCGTCCTTGGGTCTCTTGAAAGGCGCTATACAAATAAAAATTATTATTATTATTATTAACATGGTGGCCCTGTCCGATATAGAGCCAGATGCTGTGGTAAGGCAAGGAGGTAGCTCATTACGGATTTCACCGGTGGATATCGATTTAATGGCTTTCCAAAATGTTCTAGGATTATTCAGGTTTTTTGCCACTCTACCTCTGAGCCTGATTTCCTAGCCTTTGCCCAGGCCTTGTTTCTCTAATGCAGGAGACTAGACAATTCAGCAGAAAACCAAGGATTGTCTCGTCCCTTCACTCTAAATGTACGCAGGGGTGCATGTCTATCAATAATTTCCATAAAAAAAGATAAAAATAATACCATGCAGTTTCTACATCAGCACACAGATCGATTTTTCCCCAATCAAACCCAAACAGATCATGCACAAAACCCTGCTCCACAAAATGTTTTATGTCTCTCTTTATAATAATGTGAGGTTTAACCTTTTGGACTTTTGTGTCCCTGATTGTAGCTACAACACAGTGGTCACTCACATCATTTGCAAATACTCCCACAGATGAGTATTTATGGGGAACATTAGTTAGAATGAGATCAATTAAGGAGGATTTACTAGGGGACTTAAAATCTGAGTAACATTTAATGAAATAAAAAGGTTTTTAAAATCCTCTGACACTGTAGTTAACCAGTCCCAGTTAAAATTGCCAAGTTGCACTATTTCCTTGTAGTCAAGTTGAGATAAAAGATTTGCCAACAACGACAGAGACTCCTTGACAGCTGAGGGGGGTCTGTAACAGCCCACCACCATGACCTGTTGACCCTTTGCCACTTCGATATTTAAGGCTAAAAATTCGAGTTGCTTGCTGATAGATTTGGAAACCAACGTGGTTACACAAAACTTAATCTTCACATAAATGGCAACGCCACCACCTTTATTAGGTCGGTCGGTACGATATACATTGTAACCATTTAAGCAGTGGTGTAGTGGGCGTTGGACGCGGGGGTACGCCGTATCCCCACTTATTTGGAGCATGATCTTTTTTTGAAGTCTAATAAATATAAAATCATTGCCAGTGTTATCAGTTGCAAGTCTGTATTTGTTGTAATAATGACGAAAACATAATACATTTCACAGTAATTATAATTTAAAAAAAAAACGATTTCCTTAAAAAAGTATGATTCATCATCATCACGCTCGTGACCCCGCGGTCACTGACACACCCACGGCGAGCCAGCTCGCCGCGCCCGCCGATTTTGCGGCAGCTCCTTCCCTCAAGAACACTAACGAAAAAGCTCTATAATGGCAGGCTAACATGTTTTACTTGACTTCTTTTCTAAAAAGAATATAATTCACAAGAAGAAAGAGGCTAGCAGCACCGAAGCTACAAGTGAAGCTGCTAGTAATACATCATCAGAAGAGCCGCCTAAAGACGTGGATAATGCTAGCTAACGTGCACGTTAGCTGCGCTAGCAACGTTCCTCTAGCTAGCTCAAGCTCACCTTTCCCAGAGGTATGGACGGAGGAGATGTGGCGGAGGAAACAAGAGGCTTACCCGTGGATAGACTGCAAAGCTGGGAAACTGGGCTTCAAAGTTTGTTCATCCATTTCGGATTTATCAGTCTTCAAAACCCAAGGTGTGTGTGTGTGTGTGTGTGTGTGTGTGTGTGTGTATGTGTGTGTGTGTGTGTGTGTGTGTGTGTGTGTGTGTGTGTGTGTGTGTGTGTGTGTGTGTGTGTGTGTGTGTGTGTGTGTGTGTGTGTGTGTGTGTGTGTGTGTGTGTGTGTGTGGCAGCGCTGTCTGCTTATTTGCAATTATAATCAGAATAATGTCAAGTCCAGATTCAATGTTGTTTGCATAAGTATGGCTATATTTTTCGTTTTGTTTATTTAATAAGTTAATTTCAGGACAACTTTGGACATTTTGTTTGTTTGTTATGAGTTTTAAATAGATTTAAAGTTGAAAGTGGAGAGATAGAGAGAGAAGCTGCACTGTCTGCTTAGTTGCAATACTGTAGCTTATGCAATTTAGGCCTATAAATTGTTTATGTAACTTATGTGCCAGTGTGTCCATGGTGTTGAGTCTGTGTGTGTGTTGAGCGCACCGCCGTCTGCTTTTTGCAGTACAGTAACTAAAGTAGGACTAAGCATACCGGTAGTTTCTGTGGACCTGTCTGCCCGTTTTGTGAGTGCACTGCGAGCATGCGCACTTGTGTGGCATTGTTTGGGATGACCCAGAGCCCTAGAGAGATAAGAGTTACGACACTCCCATAGACCTCCGTTGTAAAAAATGGCGGCGCCTACTTCCAGGGTATGGACATCGAAATAGTTCAAAAAATATTGTCATTTGGGCGTTGAACCTCATTCACTTACATTACGGCGCGTCGATTAGTTCCAGAGGTAAGTTGCTGAAATATCGAACTCTTTTGAATTGTCAACTGTCTATATTGTATCAGAGGCCCTTTATGATGCTTATACTGGTCTTCATTTGTATATGCACAGCGTAATTATCTATATTTGATCTTGGTTGTTACAACCAATTTAGCTAGCATTGCCTGCTAGTTAGCTAGCGCGACTTCGTCAGCTTTGAAGGTAAGATTTCAGTAATGAATCGCTAGCAGCTTATATATCAATGATGCTGGGTAACTAACAAGCAGGATTTAGATTGATTATGTGTTTTTATTGTTATTTTGGTTTGTATCCGCTGAACCTGACCGTGTCAGCCATCCTTAGTCTGCTTTTTCTGTATGATATGACTTAACTGCTAGCACTAGTAGAAATGAGGTGACGTTTGTGATAAATATTTCATTTAATATTTCATTGAATTTTGGGATATACTAACATTTCATTATGTGACATGTTGACTGTACTTTGCTTTTTTTTGTACTGTTCCGTGTTAACTCATCTGTACTGTACAACTAGCCTAGCGCTACTTTTTAATGCTTGATGGCATGCTAGGATAGATTCCTTTGTATTTAGGCCGCAAGGTGAACCTCGAAAAGTCCTTTAGAAAAGAAATCCCGCTCCACAGAAGTGAAACTACACAATCTTTAGTTCATAAAAAAGAACGATTCATGCTTATCCACCAAAAAAAATGTCGTCGCTAAAATTCCTGCCAATTCTTCTAGGCACGTAATTATTGGCTGAACTATTCCCTTCGAAGCGTAATAATATCTTGGTCCAAAGTCGTGCCACGGTTCATCACGTGATCGTGCTACACCAATTGGGTAGCTGCATATTGTCAACAGAAGTGAAAGATGGCGGCCGCCATGGTTTCATCGAGTAGCGGAGACGAGGAAAACGCACCAGAAAGTCTCAAAAAGTCAAAATTGTCAACACACAAACATTGTTACATGCATATTACGTCTGTGAAGCACGAAAAGGTTGATTGTTTTACCAATACAAGATGGAATACGTACAGGACAAGCTTACAACGGTCGCTCGGCTTGAAGGGAGACTCTCGGAACGTGGTGGCTGAAAACCACAAGCACTGTCTTGATTTCGAGTTCGAAGATATTCCTGAGGACGCTGGCTTCCACCACACATGCTACATAAGGTTTACCGACACAAAGGCCATGACGAAGGTGGAAAGACGGCTCGCACGTGAGGGAGATCAAGACGTTAGGGAGGACCTTGAGGTCGAGCCCATCCCATCGACGTCTCGCAGCACGTACCGAAGCCAAACAGAGAAGCTACGATCAAGGTCAGGCCTGCCAATCGCAGGCTCTGGCCCCGTCCTTCCTGCCCTGTGCATTATATGCAAGATGAAGGAGAAAATGATCATCAAAGCAGGCAAGCGACAAAGGGATCAACTGTGTAAGGCTGAAACATTAAAAGCAGGTAAGCAAACCCCCTCCCCCACCCACACACCACACACACACTACACACACACACCACACACACACACACACACACACACACACACACACACACACACACACACACACATTCTCTGTGGTTGAATAACTGAAAGGTACAATTATGTGTGAGAGATACGTCAACAAACTCATTGAGTTGTCCTTTTTTTCCGTTTAGGCAAATTGCAGAAAGCTACTGAGAAGAAAGATGACCAAAGTGTTCTTTTACATATCAGTGTGCGAAAAAGTACACGTCCCACCGTCCGGGACGTGTTATTTACAATATCGGACAAGTAGATCTTTCAATTGACTTGTCCGGCGGACAAGTGACGTTTTTCGCCCTGATTTATTGACAAATTATTGATACATTCAATTTACAAAAGGCAGAACTCATTCGCAAATTGTACGTGTCCGCCATTGTTCGTTTAGAAATGTTAGTTTCGGTTCTGCTTGTCGATTCCTAAGGAAATGCATCTCGCCGCTTTCTGTACAATTAGACGGGGGCGGGACGGGAAGTGTAGCACAGTGGCAGGGTTGGGAAGCAAAACTCGGTTCCGAGTAGGAACAAATAACAATTGTCCGGTATCGGGATTAATAAGAGTTGTGAGGACAAGAGGCGAGGCCGATCCCCGCGGACCGCAGCTCTCTCTCTATGCTCCGTATCAGCTGATCGCTGCACGGTGCAGCTCAGCATCTCTCTCTCTCTCTCTCTCTTTCTACACACAGCGGCTCCGCTGCCCGTTTAACAGCCTCATCTTTGTCAAACTTTCTTATGTTCTTTCTCTAACACGTAATGAAGGTTATTAAGCGTTTTAGCTCCTGTGTTGTTAATATTGACCGCCATTTCCTTTATGAAGTAAAGCAGCCTCCCTGTCTGTGTCCTCGCGCTGTCCTCACATCCCCGGACCCCCAGACTCGGAGGAGCACAGGGATGTCAGTATTGTTTATGAAGCAAGGTATAGAAAGTATCTACATTATTGAAATGAAAATACTATGTATTTACTTTTACAAACAGTGAGCAGCTGGGCAGCTGCAGCATATGTATTGCAGGACATGTGTAAGCATGCAAGCGTCTTTGAGTTGTAGAAAAGCGCTAGGCCTATAGGCTATACATCTAATGTGTCATTATTATTATTATTATTATTATTAGGTTATGTCCTATGTGTTGGACATGTGTGGTTGGACTCTGTCTCACAGGCAGGTTGCAGTGTAACATCAGAGGAGACTGGGCCAATTGTACATTCTCAAACTGCACCACTTAGAACTAACTAAACAATGCAGAGATTATTTTTATATAATTGTATTCAATAACCGTAAGAAATTAAACAGTATGAAGTTATTTGTAAATAGGAATACAGATTTGACTTAATGTTTTCATAAATATATTTGTCTCCCAGTTTGACTTTGACCTCTCAAAGAACCGGAATCGAGAACCGAAAATAACCGGAATCGAAAAGCAGAACCGGAATCGTTAAAATCCAAACGATACCCAACCCTATGTGTGATGCAGTGAAATCTTACCGCTCACTTACGTTAGCGGTGTCGTAAAAACCGTGGGAAAATGTAAAATACGATGGCGAAGAAGAAGATTCCAGTGGCCCCAATTTTTGTCCATTCTGGACAAGTGAAAAATGTATTCGGACAAGTAAATTGCCAAACTCACTTGTCCATGGACAAGTACTCTCTAAAAACTTTTTCTCACACTGCATATAAAAGACAAAGACTGTGTGGCTCTGGAGGTGCGGTACCACAAAAGCTGTTACAGTCAGTACACCATGTTTTTGCTGAGACCTGACAAACCAGAGACAGAACAGTAAGTTATTTCTCCTTGGATTGCTTTACCTATTTGCACTACCACCAGACTGAAGTCCAGGTGTGTGTCGGCGATGGCTATATATATATATACACATACACATACTTAACATTATAAGTAAACATCCAATTTCCTTCTGTTATATGTGCACACAATCACAACACTTATTCATTTATCCATTTATTTACTTCTCATTCATGTGTTGTAGGGATGAGGCAATGTTTGATGCCAGTTACAAGCTGTTCTGTGAGAGGATCATCCGCCAGAGGCTGCTTGTCAACAATGAGGTGCTTAGAATGGGCCAGCTGAGGCAGGCCTTCATTGACATGGTGAAAGCAAACGAAGGTGTTGATGCTTCAAACTACAGGTAACTGCAATGTAATACAAGTCTTATTATTTATCATGTGCAAGGCCAGCTTTAAACAAAATGTGTATGACAGGCCTGTTTGGAGAAACCCCCATGATGTGTAGTGTGTAGTGTTGTTTGTGATGATGTGGGCCTTTATTTGGCTTCTTTGGTGTTAAATGTGCTGTATGGCAGATAGGTTCTAGTCTGTAATGTCTTGTATCACCTCCACCACTCTGCTTTTGATGGTACTCCTGTGACTCGTAATTGTCACTGTTTTGTTGTGTTACAGACAGGATCTGTTGAAGAAGAGGCTGGCTCAAGATTTCCCTCAGCTAGCGTTTCACATGCCCACCAAGCGCAACGTCTGCGAACTGGTTTTTGCTGAGACTCTGTCAAAGGATGCACTCGTGGACATGCTACCAGATCCATCCGGTACGGAAACAACACAGTCCAGTGAATTGAGCCAGACAGACAGCGACAATGAAACAGGGAGAACAAAGTGCCAAACAACACATGAGGACACAAGGACACTGTATACAGCAGCGTTGTTTTTGAAAAGACTGCTTAGTGACACTCCTGGCATGTCATGCCCATGGCCTCCCACTTCTGAAAATGTAAATGTCACTGAATCTCAAACTGTTGTCCCCATTGGACTATACAATCTGCTCAGCTGGATTATAGGTTCCACTGAGGAGCCAACACTGGATCATTATGTCAACATTGATGATGACGTACATTTGAAAGTGTTGTCTGTTTGTCAAGACATTGTGTACCTTGCTTCCAAGGGCCGCAAGCAGACACCCAAGTCCTTGGCTTTAGGTTTAACTGTTCGACATTTAACTGGATCATCACGCATTGTATCACTGCTTAACAGACTGGGACATTGTGCATCATGGGACACAGTTTTGAGTCTAGACACTAGCCTTGCCCAACTGACACTAGTAGAAGGCAGAGACAAAATACCGAAGGGATTCTCAAAGCGGACACCCACAACACTTGTGTGGGATAACATTGACTTTGGTGAGGAGACACTATCGGGTCGTGGAACTACTCACCATACAAATGGAATTATGCTCCAGAGTGTGCCCGGCGAGCCTATGTCCACAGCAATCAGACAGCCACTGAGAAAGGGAGTTACCTCATTCATAGCCCCCCCCCCCCCAATGCCTATACAACCTTACCATCAGTCCAAAAGGCAAGGGCCACAGAACTTGTGTCAACCAGTGCAGTCAGCGACATGCAGAATGGACACCCACTTTGCTGTACAAGCTGAAATGGCATATGCTTTTGTGAAGTCCACATGTACGGATAGTTGTACAATCCCAAGCTGGACAGGGTTCCATACACTGCTTCAGGATGAAAACACTCTGCAGAAGTCCGCATTGTATTATCTTCCAGTCATTGAAGCCTCACCAACAGAGATGTCAACAGTCAACACTATCCTGAAGCGAAGTGTCCAGATTGCTGACCAGCTAGAACTGGATCATATAGTTTTAGTGTTTGACCAGGCTATATATGCCAAAGCACAGCAAATACGCTGGAAGGATGTTGAGTTTACAAAGCGTCTAGTGATTAGACTAGGTGAATTCCATACATGCATGTCCTACCTGAGTATTCTAGGCAAAAGGTTCGGAGATGCAGGACTGCAAGATATCCTCATTGAATCTGAAGTTGTTGCCCCAGGATCCATCAATGGGGTACTCAATGGCCATCACTACAATCGCAGCATGAGGGCTCATAAACTTCTATATGAGAGTCTGCAGCGCATCCGGTTTATCACCTTCATGGACTCCTTGCCACCCCAAGAGAGAGCTGCGTGCATGGATGTCATCACTGAGATGGAATGTGCCTTTCCAGACAGATTGATGGATGTTTTGAGTGCAGATCAGAGGTTTGATAATATGTGCTCGAAATATGCAGACTTTGTGCAGAGGAGGAGTACAGAGAATGCAACATTTGCTTTCTGGAGCTCATACATTGACATGATGCAGCTACTCCTCCTGTTTGTGAGAGCAACGCGAGAATCAAACTGGCAGCTTCACCTGTCAACCGTCCGGTTAATGATGCCATGGTTTTTTGCCTACGATAGAGTAAATTACGCTCGATATTTACCTGCATACTGGCTGGAAATGATGAATCTGCCTGTCACACATCCCTCTTGCCACAGTGACATGAATGTGAAAGGCCAGTGGACTGTCCAGCGACAAAGTGTTCATGGATTTGCCTCCATTGCTTGCGACCAGGCTATTGAGCAAACGCTTAACAGAGATGCCAAGACCAAAGGTGGCTGGACAGGGATCACACAAAATCGGTCTGCAGTGTATCGCTGGATACTGTCACAGCATGAAAGAGCCGCGATAGCAAGACAGTGTGAATCAATGGCAGGGATATCTCCTGAGCTACGGACAAGAAAAGACCTGGACAAGACACGCATCTCTGCTGATGCAAAGGCTGTGAGTAGAATCTTGGACACTATTGATTCCATGCTCAACCCTTTTGATGTACACCAAGACGGCATTGTGTGTCTTAGCTCTGGAAGAGTAGCAACAGGAGAAATCACAAAGGATTTGCTTGTTGCCTCAGAAAAGGGTGAAAATGCTGTAAAGGAGTTTATGGAGCAGAGACTGTTATCCAAAACAGTTGACATATTTGCCCCCATAATATCACAAAAACTCAAGACTCTCAGTGATCAGAAAAAGCCCCCCAAAAAATCTGCAGCAGGCAAGGAAGTGATTTTGCGTGCTGACAAGAAGTTATTTTCCAGGCTCCTCATCCTTGGCCAGAGCAGGAAAATTGAAATGAGGGAAATTCTGTCATATTCCTTGGGAACTGTGTCATATCCATTAGCAAGTGCTGATGGTTCACTTGCCAAAACAAACAAATCAGCTCTCATGGATCTATTGCAGAGCAAAGGTGGAGAGTGCTTGGTTGACAAAGTTCCAATAGGTGGTGCCATTCTTTTTGATGGCATGGCAGTCATGCAGGCCATGCCATCCAGACCAGCAACATTTGGAGAGCTTGCAGAGACCATACTGCAGAGCATACTCCAACTTGCTTTGCATCACAAGTGTACACGCATTGATTTTGTCACTGACCGGTATCCACCCATCAGCATCAAAAGCCTAGAACGGTCCCGTAGAGCTGATGCAGGGTCACAACTAATAACAATCTTCAGCCCAGATCAGAGAACTCCAACCCAGTGGAAGAAGTTTCTCTCTGACGGAAAAAATAAGGAAGCACTGGCCGAATTCCTTTATGTGGCATGGACACATGCAGACCTCACAACAGTGGGTAAAAACCTCAGCTTGTACATTGCCCATCAAAATCAATGCCACTGTGTAACTGTCATGGAGGGTGTACAGTCTGTTGATGTTGTTGAAGACCTGCAGTGTGATCATGAGGAATGTGACACACGGGTGTTTTTACATGCCCAACATGCTGCACAGGAGCACAAAGCTGTCATCATCAAGAGCTCGGACACTGATGTGGCAGTCATTGCTGTAAGTCTGCAGGCAGATTTGCCATGCAGCTTATATGTGTTCACAGGGACTGGCAACAGGACACGGATCATTAACATTGCCATGGTGTCATCAGCTCTCGGAACCAGTGTGTGTTCAGCCTTGATTGGAATTCACACGTTCTCTGGGTGTGACTCCACAAGCGCTTTCTATGGCAAAGGCAAAAGAAAGTCATTTGCTGTTGCATGTGAGAAAGATGACTACCTTAAGGCTTTCAGAAGTTTAGGTACTAACTTTGACTTGGAGCAATCAACATTTGCACTTCTTTGCCGGTATGTATGTCACCTGTATGATCAGCCAGCAGCCGAACATGTAAATGATGCTAGGTACAAGGCTTTCTGTATGGCATCATCGGCCTTGCCAGAATTAAGCATTCCCCCTACTCATGATGCCCTCCATCAGCACTGCAAAAGGGCAAATTACCAGGCAGCAATAATGAGGTCCTGTCTCAAAAGAGAAATGAATGCTCCATCACCTGCTGGATATGGTTGGGAAATAGAGGATGGGAACTTACACGTCACCTGGATGACAAGAAATCCTGCCCCTGACAGTGTGTTGCATGTGATACACTGCAGCTGCAAAGAGTCTGCCTGTGAGAAAGGCAGATGTTCATGCTTCTCTGCAGGACTCTGTTGCACAGACTTATGTCGTTGCTCAAATTGTGCAAATAAAAAAGAAACAGAGGAAGAGAACGATGACTGCCCTGACACTGACAGTGAGGAATAGGAATAAAAGAGCCTTCTTTCCATCTTTCTTAAGCTCTTTTCTGTTCTTTTGGTTTTAGTGCCTGGCCGACGCGCTCACACATCACTCATAGATACGTTTGTTTTTGGTACTAGAACAGAGTATAATCAGCAGGACTCTTTTAACCAGCTGAGGCAATCACAGCACCAATCAGCCGCTCCGCCCAGCCTGACACCAATCAATTATACTACATTACATGTCCTTCTACTGTTTTCTATGTCATACCTTTTATATTTGTAATAAATCTCGTTTTTATGGTTCATCAGTGTTGTTTTCATTTGTGGAGGGATGAATGAGTAAATAAATGAATCAATGGACATTGGTATAAGTAAGGCAAGGCAAGTTTATTTATATAGCACTTTTCAACACAAGGCAATTCAAAGTGTTTTACAAAAAATTAAAGACATTAAGAAAATGGCATTTAAAATCAGTCATTCAAAAGAAAAGCTAATAAAAGAAACATTAAAAGAAAAAATACATGGATAAAAGTTACAGTGCAGTCTAAGATATGAATAGTTCAATTAAAAGCAGCAACAAAAAGAAAAGTCTTCAGCCTGGAAGTACTGCATTTTATTGATCTAAATTACTTAACGTAACAAGTTAACCTTCTTCTTGGACGCAGAAATCAAGTCATGTTTATTTTAAGAGTGCATTTAACGTGTACAGGGTAACAACAGACAGACAAAAAGTCCTCAGTCTAATGGAATAATCCCAATGAACCTAGCGATGTGAACATGGCAGTCCAGGAATGATAGTTTGATAAATATGAGTTTGATATACTTTATTAATCCCCGTGGGGAAATTGTTTGTAGCTGGAGTTGGCTGATAAACGCTGCTAGTCAATGTTGATTCGATGGTCAACTCTGTTCCCAGATAGTAAAACCTCTCACAAATACCGCGTATATAACGCAAATACCTCGGACTTAGTGATGTATTAAGACATATGACAAAACATGACATAAAACAAGCATACAGCACTGTTTAGAATCCATTTGGTCTGGTTTAGCGTAACCATGGCGGCCGCCATCTTTCACTTCTGTTGACAATATGCAGCTACCCAATTGGTGTAGCACGATCACGTGACGAACCGTGGCACGACTTTGGACCAAGATATTATTACGCTTCGAAGGGACTAGTTCAGCCAATAATTACGTGCCTAGAAGAATTGGCAGGAATTTTAGCGACGATATTTTTTTTGGTGGATAAGCATGACTCGTTCTTTTTTATGAACTAAAGATTGTGTAGTTTCACTTCTGTGGAGCGGGTTGAAACGATAACAGGGTTCACCTTATGGCCTAATTGTAATATACACTAGTTTAATGATTGTTCTTCAAAGGTATTATTCAGTCTTAAACAAATAATAGCCTACTGAATAGGCTACTCTACAGCAGTGAATGAAGGATGAGCCTAAAACATGGCCATGCATCCAAAATGTTTATTTTTAACAAAATAAACACTTTAAAAAAAATAATTAGCACTTTTTTTTTTCACCCACAGTGACAACGCGCAGAGCATATTGGAACTCTACAGGTGTTGGGACAGAGTTCCTCAGACGAATGGACGAAAATGTGTTTTCCAGGCAGTCTTGAGTGAAGCGGCTTGTGAGAACAAATGTGTGCCCTTGTCTCAACAGGTCATGCTGAACCTCCAGGATTGTTGTTGTGGCCATCACCAGTCCTGTCTGGACTGGTTTCCAGCTGCCCTTGGGACCGATCTTCAGGCCCTGAAACAGATGGATGGAGTCCCGGAGGAAGCTGATGGCCTTATCATACTCCTCCATCTTGAAATGACTTAGGGCAGTAACAGTGTTGCGTGACGACATGAGGTCAAACTTTTTGGTGTCCAATGTTCAGTCACTGTATTGGTAAGCAACCATTTGTTTTGGTCAAAATGTGTTATTCACACTCCTGACTCCAGTTTGATGTGCTGCATTGTCCTCTGGGAGGTCATGGCTTGGAAGGTTTTATATTCTGTAGTGTCTCAACAGAACCTAATATGAATTGCTTTATTGTCTCGTCGCTGGATCACCTCCCCCTGGCAAAGTGGCCTCGTTATTGTTGACAAACCTGTTTTTGTTGCTGGTTCAACAGGAGCTTCTGTAAATAGTTTTGTAAATAGTTTGAATATTTATCATAGTAATCATTTTTAGTCTCCCACTCTCTCAATTTAATTTATCGTTTCTTTGCCCCACCATGTTTTGTTGTCCAAGGGCACTAATTTGGTCTGTGTTGAAGATTGTTTTACACTTTAGATTAATCAAAATTGTGTTTTTTGGCTGAATTAATCTTTTTCTGTTGAACCCTAACCCTCTTTGTTCTCCTTCTCATTCATTTGACTTTGTTTTGTTCTAACACACATCCCACATCACATCACTTTTTCCATACACTGTTCTTAATACTTGTTCACACATGTGTTCGTCCCTTTTACTTTGTTCTTCCTGTTGTTCTTGTTCAAACACATATCAATTGTTCATCCACTGTTGTGGTAAAATGATATTCATAGTCTTAACATGATCATGCTACCCATGCTAACATGAACACAAACGTTTCCCTCCAAAAATGTAAAACGTATCTAAGTACAGGCATGAAAACGGGTCAGGGGTGAAAAAGGTGAGAAGGATATAATCCCTATAGGGGGGTCCGGGGGCATGCTCCCCCGGAAGAACATTTTGAATATTCCATATTTTAAAGCATCAATCTGATGCATTTTGAGATGCATTTTTTTGCCAACCTGGGGAGAGCTGGAGAAACTTAACTTCAGCCATGAGTCAAAAATATTATGGCCTCCTTACTAAGTATTATCAGGGATGCAAACTCATCAGGTATGGAAAAGGTGACAAGGACCCGAGCCCCCCGACCCCACGGAATATCGGCTTTAAAATGAGGAATAACAGAGGATTTTAGCAGTCAAAACAACTAAAGCAGCAGTGTTAATAATAACAAACGCTAAAGAGTCACATCTAATAGAAATATATAAAAGCATTTATTTTAATTGTGTAGCAGTCAGTTTATAATTTTGGCAGCACTGTTGAGCATTTTGAAAATCTATTGTCATGCCTCTGTGCAAGGCTTAGTCTTTCTATCTTTATGGCATCTGGTGTAAAGTAACTAAATTCATAAACTCAAGTACTATAGCCTACTTGGGTACAATTTTGAGATACTTGTACTTTATTTAAGTATTTCAATGTTTTGCTACTTTGTTCTTCTTCTCCTCTACAGTTCAGAGGTACATGGTGTACTTTTACTCCACTACATTTATGTAATACCTTTAGTTACTTTGCAGATGTGGATGAATGATGTGAAATCTAGTCAAGTGTTGAATCAGACTTTAGTTAAAACTGTCAATAAAAAGTATGCAATAATGCAATTACAGCTGAAAAAGTACTTGGGTGTGTGTTTTTTTAATATATATATTTACCATTCAATAACGCAATCGCTGCTGTCTGTCTGTCCCATAGAAGAACATGACAGCGCAGCGCAACTATACTACGGACGTGACTGCCCTGGCAGTGACTGCAACATAGCCTGCTTGTGCTACCACACTTTCCCCTCAAAATATCGTTAAATAACGAAACTTATAAATAGTGCCAATCCATACAAAGTGTAACCACATCATGTAAATATGAAAGCAATCTTTAAAAAATAACAGTGTTGGTTTAATCTAAGACTATTTTGACCATGTTTGTGCTGTTTTTGCCATAGAGAAGCATTGCCACGGAAGTGCGTTTTGAACTATCCCGGCATACATAAACCACGTGACCGGCTGGCGGCGACATCAAAGAGTGTCGTAACTCTTATCTCTCTAGGGCTCTGGGATGACCTAATTAAAATAGCGTCCCCCCAGTAAAAAAATCCCCACTACACCACTGCATTTAAGGATATGTCAGAGGCCGAAATAGATTTTTTTAGCTACGTCTCTGATAAAACAATGACATCAGTGTCAGTCGAGCTTGCCCAAATGCGGACAAAATCTAAGTTTAGATAAAAGACTGCGCACATTCAAGTGGATGAATCCCAACCCAGACCTAGCTTTAAAATCAGCAGGAGTAGCGATCTGACTACTGGGCGGACCAGGGTTAGGTTGTACATTTCCTGATAGCAATAATGACAAGAAAACCAGGCATCTTTTCCTCTTAATCGACACACATAAATTGTCATCTACTTTAAAATCACCAGAAAAGTCTGTGACAGTGTGATTAGAGCTCAAGAAGCAGTCGTGAAGAACCATCATGGCAGGCAAGCAAAAAAGACAAACATAGTTTGCCGAGCTGATTGACTGAGACAAGGCAACTGGAAATCGTTCACAAAACACACCCGATCCTTTGCAGGGGATGCCCACTGCGGGCGGCAGAACAGACCTGAATCCAATCGACTTCCCAGGGTGAAGAGATAACTTCTCACTGTCTAAAATAGCCAACAGGCATTCAATAAATGATGCGCTTCCACAAACAACAAACAACATCATTATTACATTCAAACAAACTACTTATAGTAGATGAAGAACATTATTCAAAAGTACATTAACTTTGGATAATAACACGGGAGGCTCTTTTCCTCTCTCTCTCTCCTGACAGCCCGTCCTTATCAGACTCATGCAGCGCGCTAATCCAGTAACGAGTGACCCGACAGTGAAGAATAGTTTAGCTTGTTCCAGAGGTAGATAAAATAGCTAAGTGTGTTAGTCTAACTTGAGGTGTGTGTTTTTCTCCGTGATCAGGTCCGTCTCAGCAGAAGAGCTGCAGGTGATCTCTGATCTCTCTCTCGCTTCAGGTTATACTTCACTCGCGTTTATGTCCATATCGATCAGATCCAGCTAGCATTAGCGGTAAAGCTATTTTGGCGAGCTTCTTTTACATCGCACAGAGAAAAGTCTCATGTATTTTGCGTCATCTGATCGGCTCTCCTGCTCGGCCTTTATAGAGAGTAATGATCGATCGGAGCATCCCTAATTATTACCGGACATTTTGACCGGCAGGTTTTGAATTTACCGTTTTTTTAAATACATTTTACCAGCTAAAAACCGGTAATTACCGTCTAACAGAAATCCTGTTACCCACATCTCTAAAAATGGGGGTACAACGGAGCTGATCCAGATTTGCTGCGGTCATGACGACATAACTAAAATGTGGGCTGGCTTTACGCCCACGGCCCTATCAGAAACGTTGCTATCAGAAACAATAAGCAACGTGTTTTGGAAGTAATATGGTCTGTGTTTACATTAGCAAGCATCACTAACACTCAGAGCTAACGCTGTATTGGAGAGAGTATGTATAAAGAAGCCTGATATAAAAGGTACTGTCCTCCAAAGGGGCATGGCCAGCAGCAGCTCGGTTACATTTAAAGGGCCAGACCCAGAATCAGCACTTTAGTAACAGGGCTGAAATAGAGGGGTATGAAGCATGCTACAATGGGTGATCTGTTTGGTGTTTTGAGCAAAAACACTTAGACAGAGACATGTTCTGTATATGGCCCTATTTTTTATTTAGCCTTTATTTATACAGGTAAAATCTCATGGAGACACAGGGTCTCATTCTCAAGAGAGACTTGATCATTGGTAACAATACCACACAAAGTTACAGACAGACAGGACACTAAACCAGAGGCAACAATACAATAAAACATCGTAAAAAGTAGTCATTCAAAAATGCATATGGTCAGATATTGCAGGGGCAAACACCCACAGATGATTTCTCCAGTTTAAAAAAAAAGAGTTTAAAATCTGTATCAAACTGGTCAGCTTAAGTTCCTGCTGAAGCGTGTTCCAGGTTGAGGGGGCAGAGTATGACATGGCTTTTTTCCCAAGCTCTGTGCGTACTGAGGGGACGGACATAGGGTGACCAGGTGTCCCGCTTTGACTGCACAGAATTTTGATAATTTGTCCCACACATTTTGCCAATGTCCCGCATTTGATTGATAGTCGCCCATCTTAAACAAGGCTTTTTTACAAAGGTGTGTAGAGGGCTATCACCATAAGCTGTGTCAGCTGTCAATCAATCAACAGAAAAATGTATTAACTTATGGGCAGGGCTGCCCCTCCCCACATGCAGAACACGCAGAGTGTGTGGGGCTGTATCTTATGCGCAAATGCGGTGCAATTATGCGAGACACAGTTTCCCCGCAGCGAGGCTCCGGCGCTAACAGTCACGAGCCTGCTCTACCACCACCACCCCCCTCGATCTATATATTCCTCCTAAAACCAAAAGAGATGAGGTAACAGCAGTGTTAGAAATTAAAATCAATGTTTTGATAGCATAATGTACCCTAAACATACCGTCAGTTTAAATGCTGTTTTATACTGAAAAACCAGAAGTTCTTGTGCACAACCAGTTAAGCTTTTATTCTGAAAATCCTTCATGACGACATCCGGGACTACCGCCCATTAGCATCATTAAAGTGGCTATTGACGCCGTTAACATGTATTACATATAAAGTTATGAAAGAGATAAGGAGAAAAGGCATGTGGAAGTAAGCAATGAATGTAAAATGTCGAAATCCTCTGTTTAACGCGATATCGGACACAGACGAACGAGAGGGGGAAGTCCCTTACGTCACTACAGCTCACAGAGAGGAGGAGCGAACAGCGAGCAAGCGGGAAGGACGAATGCTTGTAAGCTCTCTTCTGCACGACCAGCACGGGGGAGAGGAAGCTGCAGACTTTCTCTCCTGTCGGACCATATCCTGTTAGTGACTTTACCGCGCCTTTTTTATTAATTAAAGTACCAATTTTGAACCTCCAGAGACTCCATTTAGTCTCCTTTTTAAGCTTCTCTTTCCTGGACGCTGAGAATAAGAACACAGTTAACAATTGGTGCTCCTGAAGACGTGATTCTCGTTGCACCGGGAGAGACAATACACGCGGCTGTTGTCCGGAGCCGCTGGCAAACCCGTTCGACACACAGAGAGCTCAAACTACGGTAAAGAAGAAGCCTGTTACGTCAAAATTCTTCAATAGTTTATGCAGAACAATCTTAGGACTGTGTGTTGGACGGCTGCTTCCGGTTCCTGAAAATAGCTGGGAAATTAATGTTAAAACAACCAAATGTATAACAATAACAATCATATAACACGTGGCGTTGCGTTTTCACAAACTGGGTGAGTTCAAATTACTTATTTTTCTTATATTTAACCCTGCATGCTATTCGTTTGTCTGTTATTACATGTCGGCAGAAGGCTAATTGCTCCAAGAAGTGTTTCTTGTTAAGTCTTAATTTAAACGTGAATGGTTTTAGGCCATTAAACAGTGGGGACTGTTTGAGACAAGAACAAAGTGGAGTGAGTGTTTGTGTTAAGGACAGTGTGAGGCTGTTTTTCTTTTTAAAAGTTCTTTGTGTGATGGGGAAAATCATTTCAAAGTGTTTTCAAGTGTTTCTTGTTATGTTTTAATTTAACGTGAATGGTTTTAGGCCATTAAACAGTGGGGACTGTTTGAGACAAGAACACAGTTGAGTGAGTGTTTTAATTACAGCAAGGGGCTTTCTTATTAAAAAAAGTCCTATTTGAGGAAAAGGCCTGAAAAGTTTGAAGCTTTCAGTGGTTGTTTTTTCTGTTTTCAAACAGACATTGCGTCTGGATTACGACGAGGAGTGCGACATTCGTGCGTTAGATAGACGATATTCTTCTGATTGTGTTTGATTAGCGTCTTGCTTTGTCCCATGATAGCATGTTTAAACAGAGGAGATAACCATACTGGCTCTTAAAGTCAAAACATTACGTACACAGGTTGAGGGCTGTGACGTAAGGGTATGAGGCCCATTTATAATTGTAAATTACATAGAAATGTTATTTTAAACTGCAGTGTTGTTTTGAGTTGAATTTTCTAGAACTAAAAGATCACCCTCATTATTTCAACTCCGCTCTGAGAGCCACGAGGTGTTTTCAAATCCCTTTGTTCTTCAGGTCAAAGGTTGGAAAATCAGTTGCCATCTTGTCTTGTCCTCATGTTTACAATGAGCAATGGCAGTCGCCATTTCGTGAAATGCTAATTTGAAAGTACTCAGTCCTACTCACATGAGGCTAGGCACTCCATCTTGAGAAGGATAAATCATATTTCTTTGCAGAGTTGGAACTATAAAATAGACAGGTTATTTTACCGTGGGAAGTTTGGTATTTGTGGGGATCTGATTTTGGAAGTTTATTTTCTGCTTGGAAGTGTGAATTGACGTTTTTTTAAAGGAGACCTATCATGCTATATTTAAATGATATAGTGTATGACCATACCTATATAAGGTATATTTATACATTTTATTTTTCAAAATACCAAACAGATCATTTTTTAGCCATGCCTCGTTTCGCTCATTTTCGCTCTTTTCCAAGCCTGTCTTTGAAAATTCTGAGCAGCAGCTGACCACGCCCCCCTGCAGAAGAGCGGGGCATGCGCCGGCGAGAGTCACGTTACCATGCTTTCTGTGATTACGAGTGTGGAATAAACATGTCATCTCAAAGCAATGCATGTGTTCAAGCGTATTATCAATTTGATCCAGAGATTGACCCTGAAGCAGCGGAGGTTTTGGTGGAGGTGCAAAGATCTCGGTTGCAGCAGGACGTTTCTGAATGGTTAGTTGACAAGCTGTTGTCCCTATTTATTTTACTCTGTTACGATGATTGCTACTTATTCCGTTTATATTTTGGCTAATTAGCAAGAATGCAATGTGTACAGTTTATAACTTAGAGCTTGTAACGCAAAAACAGCGATACATATATATATTTATAAAGGGAGACATTCATATTTTCAGCATATATACAATGGCCTCACTGCGTTTATGAATAGTTTACACCCCTTTTCTTCCAACATCGTGCAACAACCGTTGGAAAGTTCAATAACTTAGAGTGATAAAAAGTATAACTCCAACAACACCTCAGTTGTCAGCAGTGTGTGTAGTTTCATGTGTTTTTAAAAGCTCAGTTATTGACTTCTTTCTACAGGTGTACATGTGCAAATTGCGGCACGATGCCTTCTGAACGGAGAATGTGTGCTGCATGGAGATACCACAGGTAACATTTTTGATAGCTTCACTAAGTTGTCTGTTTAGAGAATGCATTTTTAACATGTCATTCAATATGTTTATCACACTAGGTGTCAAGACGGATTCAGGAACTTGAGGACTCTGTAACCTGTATGGTGGACCATCCTGGATTGGAGCCTGTGTGCCTGAATGTGTTCTCCCTGCAGAATGCATTGAATATTTACAGAGCTGAACATGGTGGACTACAGTTGAGGCAAATAGAGCAGTGAGTGGTTTGTTTCTTTTGACTGAAATTGTAAAACGAATGCTAATATTGTTCATGGAAATAAATACTGGTGTATATGGCTTTATGCAATCTTTCATTGTACATGTACTATTATATATATATATATTATTACACAGCAATGGCATAACACACCCATGTGTACGACAAAAAAAGTCCACACACAACCTTATGCTTTTGAAATCAGAATATTCTTTACCCATCCAAACATGAATAATCACGACACATTTGATATCAACTCTGAACTTTATTGTCAAAATCAACGGTTCTTTGAACCCATAAAAAAAAAACGAAATGTACTTGTATTTTGTATAAATTACACTAAATATTTTTTTTAATGATTTCAGGCGTCACAGGTATCTAGCCTACAGAAGCTTTGTGAGCTGGTGCTGGGGCTTCCTTGGACGCAGGATCAGAGTGGTGATTCCGGCCTGCGTTGTCCTCAGGGAGGCAGGAGTTTCCTGATCCGCAAAATGTCGATGTTGGGTTCAGACAGCAGCCAAATTGAACCGTGTAGCATACCCGGCGATGACCTCGTCCCTGTCAGGTCGCTCATAATGGTGCAGGGTCCACAAAGACTTGGTCGAAGATGAGGTCCATCAAGTTGGCCACGTAGCCTGTGCAATGTTTTTAAAAAAGCACAACAAAAAATGTGGTTTAGATTAGTATATGCATGTAAAAAACTGAAAGTTCTTTCTAATTTTATATTTGTAAATAGTTGTATAATAAATATTTTAAACACTTACGGAATGTGGGGTCAGTCTTTACTGGTTTTGCTCTGCATTCTCCCTTCCTGGCCTTTGGGAACTGCAGTTTATATAGAGGGTTTCCAGTGGATGTAATGGCTTGTGCACGCTCAGCGTTTTCATTGTAGTGCAGGGCTGCCAGGTACAGTCTTTCATTTCCGCCATGATAAAAAAAAATGTAAATAATAGCAAAGGATGTACAAATTGTCACTAATTAGTAAGTATGTGAGGTGCTGGCCTGTAAAGAAGAAAACATAGTTAGAACAAAATCATCTCAATTTAGTATTCAGGATGAGAAAATACTATTTGGATAAATATCGTCTGAAATCCCAAAAGATGGGGCTTAAAACTCTCTATTTAGCAAAGCTCTTTGCTTAGCCTTTTCCAATCTGAGTTAGTTTTGAACCGTAACGTGCATGCTGTGTTTCTGACTCAATACAGATGATATGTTGGAGAGGGGCTGAGCTCAGTAGACTGACTGTAATGAGTGCTAGCCACTAATTAGCCTGTTGCTAGGTAAGGCCTCGTCAACAACAACAGACCAACGGGGCTTTAGTTCTGTTTTACTCGTGGTGTGTGTCCCCCCTTGCATACATACACACAGTGTTGTATCCTCACACACCCCCATTTATATTCATGTGCGCAAACAAGTAAACACACAAAAGCTTTTACATATAACGCTGCAAAAAACGGCATGTCTCATTAGCGTAGCGTAGCTTAGCTTACAGATCTGATCGTTCTTACAGACTACAATCACAAAAGCTTTTACATATAACGCTGCAAAAAACGGCACTTAACTACAGAAGATTACGTTTGTTATTATAACTTACTCAATATGATTTTAGAGGATACAAAATACTAATAAATAGGAGAATAAATACTTGTGTTATCGGCTAGGGCGTGGCTTTACAGCCTTCACACAGATCGCCATTACTGCAGTATGTCTGAACATGTTAGCAAATGCCTGATAATTAAAATAAAAGACAAAGCAAAGACTGCGGAGCGTACAACATAAAATGTTATAAAAACATATAAACACCTAACCGATTACTATTTGGGTTTGAGGCGACATTGATACGGCGAAGCTACATGCTACATGCTACATACTACAAGCTAGAGATAGCTTTATCAGGAAAAACACCGCTAAATAAAAACTTACAGCTTCAAAATTGGATGTGTCCTCACTGGCCTGCTCCCGGATGGTTGGTATTGATCCCGGCAATGCACGTGGCCGTGGCTCATTCCCCTGATAGGTGGAGAGTTGACCAATAAGCGGAGCACGTCTCTGTGACGTAGGAAAGTGTTGAAATCTGGATCCGTTTTTTTCAGATCCGTTTCAGCCACTTTTTTAGAGATTTGGCGAAGGAGGAAAATAGAGAGGGTTGTGTTTTCTGACACTTGGTGAGTTCCCTGGAACACCGGGGACACATATTCATGTATACAAGACGTCCAAAGGTGCATTTTGCATGATAGGTCCCCTTTAAATAGTCCAGTTTGCAAATGTGTTTTGGCGTTTATGTGCTGTGTTGTTTTACCATAGTGTAATGTTCTTCCCTAGTGTAATTCTCTTTCCATTTTTAAGAAGAAAAAGAAGTTTTTCTTGTTAAATAGAGGTTAGTTTTGCAACAGTAATCCCTAGTGGATTAAGCTGGAAATTACAATAGCGCACTCTGCTGGTAGTGCAGAATTATCACCAATAGCTCTCAATAGCATTTTGAAGTTTAATTTTAAGTGTTATAAATAAACACAGGCTTCATCGCCGAGATAGAATTGCAAGTGGTTTCTAATTATAAAATAAGAAACTTTACATAATATTTTTTCAAATAAGCAAACAAATGTATTGAAGCTAACACAAGTTAGTACATTTACATAATTTCATACACTTTAGTATGCACTGTACACAGTAGATTTACACCAGATTTCTCATTTTCATATTTTAAAGTCAAAACCATACACTGTGTACAATTTTTATTTTAGCATTTCAGATTTTAAAATTTGCATAATTTTTATCTTTTAATTAACTTTATTATTTAATTAAAAAAAATCATTAAAAAATCTATAAATTGGAGAAAAAAATACTTAAAAAAGCCCAGATTTAAAGTTAGGTTCGGATGACATAGGATATTACTTATCAGGAACGACGGTGCTAGTCAGAGGATTGGTGCTTAATCTTTGATAACTTAATAATATTCATTCGAATAGGAAGAGAGCATGTCACCAAAACAAACTAAACTGGGACTAGACGCAGGGCCAGGCTCAACTGCAGATATCAAGGAAAGGGTAATAATCTGATCAGATGCTTTAACCTTTCCAATTAAAATAACTATATGGAGTGAAGATGAAGAAAGATTTATAAGAGTTACAAGTCTGATACTCCATCTGGAATATGCCAGCCTATTGGCACACAGCATAAATGTTGGTCCGAGTAGCAGACCTTGCCAGTGAGGGAAGACATAGCAGAAAAAAACAAAAGACACCGTAGCTTGTAGGAACAAGACAAGGAGAAGGGAGGGGGAAACTTCCAGAGAAGGCAGGGCAGACACCTCCAACAATTCAAGCTCAGGAAGAACCAGAGAATTGCAGGGCAGACACCTCAAACTGTTAAAATCTCAGATAGTGCCAGAAAATCAGAAGCAGAACCAACAACCAGGAGGTTTCCATGATGACAATGGAGGCAGGGGTCCCAGAGATGTCAAAGGCGAAGAGGGGTGCAAACATGACCCAAATGTAACTGACACCCCTGGTATCAACCAC